>NC_050443.1:64894513-64996231 GCF_903995425.1 Onychomys torridus | reverse complement strand
CTTTGATTCACTTGAACTAGAGGCTTTGCAGAATGATAAATATGGGTGTATTTGCATTCTGCTACATAAAGACATCTAGTTTGACCAACATCATTTGTTGAAGATGCTGTCTTTTGTCCAGTGTGTTAAAAATCAGGTGTCCATACGTATCTGAACTTATATCTGGTCTTCAATTAAATTCCATTGATCAATATGTCTGTTCTAATGCCAATACCATGTGGTTTTAATAACGTATTTTCGTAGTATAACTTGAATCCAGGGATGGTGATACTTACTGCAGCTCTTTTACTGTTCAGGATTGTTTTTGCTCTTTTGAGGTTATTATTTGTCCATATGAAGTTGTGAATTGTCCTTTCAAGGTCAGTAAAGAATTGTATTGGAATTATTATGGGTACTGCAATGAATCTGTAGATTGCTCTTGGAGGATTACGATGTTTACTATGTTAACCCTACAAATCCATGAACATGGAAGATCTTTCCATCTTTTTATTACTTCTTCAATTTCTTTCTCCAAAGGACTGAAGCTTTATCATAGAAATATTTCCCTCACTTGCTTAGAAGTTTACTCAAGATGTTTTATCGTTATTTGATGGTTTTAGGAAAAGTGGTATTTCCCTGACTTCTTTTGTTTGTCATTTGTACATAAGATGGGAAGTTGATTATTTTTAATTAATATTGGTGTCTAGCCACATTGCTGAAAAATGTTTATCAGCTGTAGAAGTTCCCTGGTCAATATTTTTAATGTCATTAGGCATACTATCATATCCCCTGCAATTAATGATACTTTGTATCACCTTGATCTATTTCAATTATCTGACTGTCATAGATAAAACTTCAAGTACTATTTTTAATAGATATGGGGAAAGTGGGCAACCTTGTCTTGTTACTGATTTTAGAGAGTTTTCAATTCCTTTCTATTTGTTTTTATGATGTCAATTGGCATACTGTAAATTACCTTTAATATCTTTATGTATGGCCATTATATGGCTAATCACTTCAGATTTTTTATCACAATGCAATATTTGGATATTGTCAAAGGCCTTTTGTGCATTTATTGAGATACACATATGGTTTTATTTCTTTCAGTATATTCATATAGTGGATTATAGTTACTTGATTTCCTATGTTGAAACATCTGTTCCTCTCCTGGATGAAGCCTGCTTGGTGATGGTGGATGATCTTTTTCATATGTTCTTAGATTTGGCTTAAATGTATTTTATTATTTTTATCTATTTATTAAAAGAAAATTGATCTGTAATTCTCTTTTTTTATAGAGTCTTTATTTGGTTTTGATATGAGACAAACTGTGGACTCATGAATTGGGCATTGCTCCTTCTGTTCCAATTTTGTAGAATAAATTGGGGAAGATTAGAGTTAACTCTTTGACAGTCTGTTAGAATTCTATGATGAAACTACGTGGCCAAGAATTTGTTTGTTTGTTTTATTTTGTTCTGTTTGATTGCTAGAGTTTTTTCATTTGGTTGATAGTTTTTTTGGGTTTTTTGTTTGTTTGTTTGTTTTTGGTTTGTATTTGTTCATTTGGCTTGGATTTTTTTCTCTGTTTTTGGCTAGAAGAATTTTAATGACTGCTTTTATTTCACTGGGGATTATGGTTTGTTTACATTGTTAAACTGATCTTGATTTAACTTTAGTAAGCAGTATCTGTTGAGTGAATTGCCCATTTCTTTTAGATTTTCCATTTTGATGGAGGACAGGTTATTAAAGTATGTCTTGTGGAGGACATGATTTCAAGTTATGTACTTATGATTTTCTGAATTCCCTCACTCTCTGTGGATATGGCCTTATTTTTTAATTTCTTTAATTTTGTTAATTTTATTACTTTCTCTGTCTATCTTAATGGCTTTCTCAAAGACCAGCTCTTTGTTTCATTGATTCTTTGCATTGTTCTCTTTGTTTCTATTTTATATATTTCAGGCTTCAGTTTGAATATCTACTGCCATCTACTACTCACGAGTGATTTTTAGTTTGTTTTTTGATGTTCTTTGTTTTTTGTTTTTATTTTTTTAATATAATTTAATTTTACATATCAGCCATGGGTTCCCCTGTCCTCTCCACTCCCACCCCTAACCCCACCTTCTGCCCAGCCCCTCCCCCTCATTCCCATCTCCTCCAGGGCAAAGACTTCCCTGGGGATACAGCACAACCTGGAAGATTCAGTACAGGCAGGTACAGTGCCCTCCTTCCAGGCTGAGCAAAGTGTCCCTGTGTAAGCCCCAGGTTTCAAACAGCCAGCTCATGCACTAAGGACAGGTCCGGGTCCCACAGCCTGGGTGCCTCCCAAACAGTTCAAGCTACTCAATTGGCTCAATTATGCAGAGGGCCTGATCCAGTAGCGTTTGATTCATAGTTCATGTGTTTCCGTTAGTTTGGATATTTGTCCCTGTACTTTTTCCAATCTTGGTCTCAACAATTCTCACTCATACAATCCCTCCTCTTCCTCGCCAATTGGACTCCTGGAGCTCCACCTGGGGCCTGGCTGAGGATCTCTGCATCCACTTCCATCAGTTATTGGATAACAGTTCTAGCACGGCAGTTAGGGTATTTGGCCATCCGAACACCAGACTAGGTCAGATCAGGATTTCTCTCGACCATTGCCAGCAGTCTACAGTGGGGGTATCATTGTGGATTTCTGGGGACTTCTCTAGCACTTTGCTTCTTCTTATTCTCATGTGGTCTTCATTTATCATGGTCTGTTATTCCTCATTCTCCCTTTCTGTTCTTGATCCAGCTGGGATCTCCTGCTCCCCTAACCTCTCTTTCCCTCAGTCCTTGCCATCCGTTAACCTCACTCACATCCAGGTTGTTGATGTAGATCTCATCCATTTCTCTGTCATTGGGCAATCCCTGTGTCTTTCTTAGGGTCCTTTTTTCTAGGTAGCCTGCCTGGAGTTGTGAGTAGCAGTCTAGTCATCTTTGTTTTACATCTAGTATCCTCCTATGATTGAGGACATACCATGTTTGTCCTTCTGAGTCTGGGTTACCTCACTCAGGATGATTTTTTCTACATCCATCCATTTGCCTGCAAACCTCATGATGTCATTTTTTTCTCTGCTGAGTAGTACTCCATTGTGTGTATGTACCATATTTTCTTTATCCATTCTTCAGTTGAAGGGCATCTAGGTTGTTTCTAGGTTCTGGCTATTACAAACAATGCTGCTATGAATATAGCTGATCATTCCTTGGGTATATGCCCTAGAGTGCTATAGCTGGGTCTTGGGGGAGATGGATTCCCAATTTTCTAAGGAAGCGCCATATTGATTTCCAAAGTGGCTGTACAAGCTTGCATTACCACCAGCAGTGGAGAAGAGTTACCCCTTGTTCCACATCCTCTCCAGCATAAGTTGTCTTCAGTGTTTTTGATCTTAGCCATCCTGACAGGTGTAAAGTGGGATCTCAGAGTCATTTTGATTTGCATTTCCTGGATAATTAGGGAGGTTGAGCAATTCCTTAAATGTCTTTCAGCCATTTGAACTTCCTCTGAGGAGAATTCTCTGTTTAGTTCTATAGCACACTTCTTAATTGGACTGTTGGGCATTTTGATGTCTACAGAATGGGAAAAGGTCTTCACCAACCCCACATCTAACAGAGGGCTAATATCCAGAACATATAAAGAACTCAAGAAATTAGACATCAGGTGTGATTTTTATCATTGTGTTATAGAGCTTTCAGCTGTGCTGTGAAGTTAATGGTATGAGATCTCTCCAATTTCTTTATGAAGGCACTTACTAGAGGAACTTTCCTCTTGGCTGCACTTTTATAGTGTCACATAGGATCTGCTGTGTATTCAATTTCATTGAATTCTATGAAACCTCTCATTTCTTTCCTGATTGCTGTCTTGACTCATTTTTCATTCAGTAGACTGTTGTGCAGGCTTCATTAGTTTGTAGGCTTTCTGTTTTTTCTGTTGTTGATGATGGTGATATTCAGATTTAATATCTGCTGATCTAATAGAATACATAGAGTTATTTCAATTTTCTCCTATCTGTTAAGACTTGGTTTTTGTTTTGTTTTGTTTTGTTTTGTTTTGTTTTGTTTTGTCTGAATATGTGGACAATTTTGGAGAAAGTTCCATAAGGTTCAGAGTATAGAATGATTCTTTTGTGTTAGTGTGAACTGGTCTCGAAATAACAATTAGGTCCATTTGGTTTATAATGTCTCTTAGCTCCAGTATTTCACTGTTAAATTTTGTCTGGGAACCATCGATTAGTGAGAGTGAAGTGTTGAAGTCTTCCACTGTCCATCTGAGAGAACCAATGTATGTTTTGAGCTGCAGTGGTGTTTCTTTTACAAACCTGGATGCCCTGGTGTTTGTGTGATAGATGTTAAGAATGGAAATGTCAACTTGTTAGGTTTTTTCATCTTTTGAGTATGTATTATATCTCTCTACTTCTTTTTATTAGTTTTTGTTTGAAGTTTATTTCATTAGATATTAAAATAGCTGTGCCTTCTTCAGTGTTAAGTACATTTTCTTAGATTATCTTTTCCGAAGTCTTCACCCTGAGGTTACGTCTATTCTCAATGTTTGGGGGTATTTCTTGGTTGCATCAGAAGCATGGATGCTGTTTAGACAGTCAATTTGTTAGTCTGTGTCTTTTTAATTAGAGAATTGTGATGACTGATTTTGTGATATCTATTACCAATGACTATTGATTCATGTTATTGTCCTGAGGTGAAAGAAAACTGCTGGAGAGAGAGGGGGGGAGAGGGAGAGAGAGAGAGAGAGAGAGAGATTCTTTTAATTTTTCAGGTGAGAAATTCTTTTCTATGATTTGATTTGTGTTTTTAACCTCTTTAGTTAGGATTTTTCCTTCTAGCATCTTCTGTACAACTGAATTTGTAGATAGATATTGATTAAATTTGACTCCTTTATGGAATATATTATTCTCTCCATTGATGAACAGTGAAAGTTTTTTGAATGGTATAGTAGTCTGGGTGGCATAGGTGGTCTCTGTCTGGGACCTTCTGTCTCTCCGAGATTCATTGAGAAGTTGAGTATAATTCTTTTTTTTTAAGATTTATTTATTTATTATGTATACAGAAGAGGGCACCAGATCTCATTACAGATGGTTGTGAGTCGCCATGTGGTTGCTGGGAATTGAACTCAGGACCTCTGGAAGAGCAGTCAGTACTCTTAACCTCTGAGCCATCTCTCCATTACTGAGTATAATTCTAATAGGCCTGTCTTTATATGTTAATTGGTCTTTTCCTTGCCAATTTTAATATTCTTTCTTTGTTCTGTATGCTTAGTAATTCTACTGTTATGTGGCAAAGACACTATCTTCTCTAGTTCAATCCATTTGGTGTTCTCTGTGCTTCTCATACCTTTGTAGTCATGTGTTTCTTTACATAAGGAAAATTTTCTTCTATGATATTGTAGAAAATATTGTCTGGGCCCTTGAGCTGGGTTTCTTTTCCTTCCTCTTTCTCTATTATCCTTAGGCTTGATCTTCATAATGTTTGCAATATCCTGGGTGTTTAATATCAGGATTTTTTCAGATTTAACAATTTCTTTCATATATGTACCATTTTTTCTATCATATCTTCAATGCCTTATATTCTCTTACCCATCTTTTATATTCTGCTAGTGAAGCTTTCCCCTATATTTCATGTCTAATTCCTAAATGTTTCATTTTGAGAATTTCCGCAGTTTGGGGTATTTTTCTTGATTCTATTTCCATTATCAGGTCTTAAAATGTTTTATATAATTCCTTACACTGTCTGCTTTTGCTTTTCCATGTTTCTTTAAGGAATTCATTAATTTCCTATTTAGGGACCTCTATCAAATTCAAAACTCAATTTTGAGGTATTTTTCGTGTACTTTCAGATACGTTTAAATATTCAGGGCCTGCTGAGGTAAGATAGCTAGGCTCTAATGAAGACACATTGTCCTGGCTGTTGTTGATTGATTTTTTTATGCTGGCATCCTGGCATCTGGGTTTTGGGTTCTTAAAATTCTTAGTGCTAATGTTTGGATATGTCTTTGTTGGCTGGTGTTTTGTTCCTTGGTTTCTGTTGCCTCTCTGGATCTTCAGCATGTGATGTCTGTGTGTTATCTGTGTGTTTCCTGGCCTATTCAGCCACTTTGTTCACAGGAAATACCTGCTGGTGTTTTTTTGGGAAACTGGAATGAGTTGAGAAAAGGTAAGTTTGAGGAGAAGGTCTTTGTGGTCCATTGAGGATAGTATCAGACAGGAAAGGGAGAACACAGCAAGTTTCTAGCTACAGAGCTGGGAATGAGACTAAAAAGATTGTATCTCAAGAGAATTAGGAAGAGGTTATGCATCTGTTTTCAACCTACTTGTTGATTTGGGAAGGGTAGCATTGAATTAGCAGGACATTCCTACTAGAATTGAAGGCTAGGGTTCAGTAATGAGTTGGGGGAGGGAGTTTAAGAAGGAATAGCTTGTTGGACTCTCAGGAGGTGTGGGTAGAGGTGAGGGAAGGCTGCAGATGACATTCTGTGGCAGCACTAGGGATGAGAATGCATGATTATATGTAGGGGAACAGAGAAACAGAAGGCCTGCCATCAGCCCACCTGGTTTTCTGGCAGGTGGGGCATCTGTTGAAGAAGGTCCTAACTTCTAGACTTAGGGACTGTGATATGGGGATGAGTGAAGAAAGGCAGGTTAAGAAGTAATGGTCTATGAGACCCATGAGGGATGTGGGTAGGAGGAGGGAAGGCTGAAACTGGTGTTCTGGTGCAGCACCAGGGGGAAAACTGTGAAACTGGATCTGGAGGAAAAGAGAAGCATGAGAAGGTACTGAAATTATGCTTTATAATATGATACATAGGTGTAAAGGGAGATTTTTCAGTGGATACATACTGTGAATCACTGTTGGTTTTGTCAAGTATGTTAAGCTCTTTAATTCAAAAATGTATCTGATTTTCCACAGACTCCACCCTCGATATGCAGTAGGCCTTGCAGTCCAGGATTCAGAAAATCCCCTCAGCAGGGAAATGCTGTCTGCTGTTTTGATTGTAACCCCTGTCCAGAAAATGAAATTTCAAACATGACAAGTAAGAATATAATTTACCAAAATAATCAAAAGATTATTTATCTAACATATTTATATAGTTCTCAAAGAGTCCTTTGAGGGGATAGGAAAAGATAAGTATTGTTACAAACTTGAAATAGTTAATAACCCTACTATTTGGAATAATATACTGTCTTCTTCATGAACAACACTTTGGTCTCATCACTCCAGAACAAGTGAATTAGTCTTTTCTCTTAGATATTTCTTTGGGGTACTAAATATTTCCTCTACACCTAATCTATATTTTAGATTCAGCTTATTATAATAAATTTTATATTTTTCAATTATATTGAAGATATGAAAGCTATACATCTGTCTTAGTTACAGTTTCTAATATTGTAAAGAGGTACCATGACCGTGGAAACTCTTATAAAGGAAAACATTTAACTGGGGTGGCTTACAGTTCAGAAGTTTAATCCAATATCACCATGGTGGGACATGGTGGCATTAGGCAGACATGGTGATGGAGAAAGAGCTGGGAATTTTACAACTTGATCTAAAGGCAACAGAAAATGAACTGGGTATCATACTGGACCTGATAAACGAGACCTTCAAAGCTCATCTCCCACAGTGGCACATTTCCTCCAACAAGGACTCACCAATCCAATAAAGCCATAACTCCTAATAATGCTACTCCCTATGAGATTATGGGGCCGAATTACAATCAAACTACCACATTCTACTCTCTGGCCCCCATAATCTTCTAACAATATTATAATGCAAAATACATTTAATCAAACTTCAAAAATCCCCACAATCTATCACAGTCTCAACTATTTTAAAAGTACAAAGTCTCTTCTGAGATTCATGCCATCTCTTAATTATAATCCCCTATAAAAATATGCATGAGCAGTCTGGGGGTTGGTGGCGTGGCAGTGGGCAAGTAATGGTGGTGAGAACATAGGGAAATGGGAGGGTCAAGCTGGAGCAGAGATGGAATAGGAGAGCAGGGAAGGAGATACTGTGATAGATGAAGATACCATGGGAGTAGGAGGAGGCAGGGTGCTGGGGAAGCTCTCAGGAATCCACAGGGATGACCCCATCTTGGACTGCTGGCAGTGTTTGAGGGGGTACCTGGACTGGTCTACTTGGATGACCAGTCTAGTGAATACCCTAACTGTCATCATAGACCCTTTATCCAGTGACTGATGGAGGCAGATGTAGGGATCCACAGCCAGGGGCCATACTAAGCTCCAGGCATCCAGTTGATGGGAGAGAGGAGGGATTCTGTGGGTGGGGGATGTCAAGATCATGATAGGAATGCCAGGAGCCATCCCTGGCAGTAGATCAGTCCTACAGAGGGTGTAAGGAGTTGGCCAGGCCATAGTAGTCGGGAGAATCTTGCAGCCTGACTGACTAGCAGCCAGAGTGTTTCTTTATTTATACAGAATTTAGTGAGCAGGGATACGTTCATGATGTTACAAAACATAGATCATATCATTTTTGGTTTTGGACACTTCCTTTTGCTCATCTTTTAGTCATCATTAATAAACTATGACAGAACATCATACATCATCATTTCCAATCATTTCCCTCAATTTTTGACATCATTAATAAACATAGTTACCATTCTTACTCATTAATCCTATAACCCATTTTTTTACAATCTAGAGGCATATTACAGCCTGAGCACAGGCTGGTTGCTTTGGTTGCTTCAAGGACACTAGACTAAAACAAAATCTTCAATCACCCTGGGCATTTTGCCATGTCTCAAGCAATGTATTATTAATGGTCAGAGTGGCCAGGAAAAAATCTTCAAGCTAAAGTTGCTGCAGTTATTATTCAAATCTGGCATAATACACTCAATGTTCACATTTATATCTTTATAGAATTTACCTATAGGTCTAATCCTGGTATTCTGTTGTTTCTTGGTCATATGACATTATAATGGCTCTGCATGAGCTAACTTCTAAGAGAGGGAGGTCCTAACATCTCATACTTTCATCATCTTTCCACTCTACACTTTTCTCATCAATATCTCTCTATGTAGGGCAGAGTTGTATGCCACATAATTGTTTGAGTGTACAGTGGGAAGAGCCTTGTAATCTGAACTGTGGGAAATTTCTCTAGCCAACCAAATCTTGTTGATATTTTTGAATTTACTTTGTTTTGAATATCTTGTTCCGGTGTAAGTACAGGGACAGATGTTTCAAGAATGTCTCATAGCCTCATAAAGAGACTTCTGGTTTCTTTATGTGTCACAACCTCCAAAGCATAAGGATGACCTTCAAGTAGATAAGGATACCTCCCTCAAAGTGGGGGGATAGTATGTTCAGGACTTTCGTGGGTAAGCTGAGAAGCAGCATTCCTGGGAGAAGGCATAAATGATTGATAAGAAATTTCCATCAATCCAATATCCTCAAGTTGTACCAATACTAAAAGTGCCCCAAGTATGTAACAGATGGAGATGAAAACCAAAGGTGGCATGGCAGCCATCATGTGGCTCAGATTTGCTGTATCTTTGTCAAGCAGCTCTGCTGGCTTTATGACTTCTGCCATTCCATTCAGATATGGTTATGCCATAGGAAGACATAAAGAGATGACCAGCCACACTGGTGGACTCCCCATGGGAGACCTTGATATTGAGGATGTGGGGATAGGGGGTGGCTTGGGAGGGAGGGCTGAGGGGTGGGCAGAGGGAGGAGGTGGGATCTGTGGGTAGTATGTATGGTGAATAGAAAATTCCTTAATAAAAAAATGAAAAAAATCAAAATAAAAATAAATCACATACTTTCAACATATAATAACACAGGATATACATTATTATTCTAAAATATAGGGAAGGGAGCATACTAAAATACCTGACTAACACAAAACCAAATACAAGCTGGGGAAGTTCCAAATTTTGTATCTCCATGTCTGATGTCAAAACACTCTTCAGAACCCCAAAACCTTTCAGCTTTGTTGAAAGCAACACACTTCTCTCTCGGACTAATTTCAGTACCTGTTAGCAGCTCTCCATAGAAGATTCTGGCATCTCTGACATCTTGGGGTTTACAAAGCAATCCAGGCTTCACCTTCAAAGGTTCATACAATTGCCTCTCTGGGCCTCCATTCAGGGACACCCCTGACACATGCCTGGCCTCAGAAACAGTCCTTAATCATTGAGGAAATTTCCATAATACCTTTCTTCTATCCTTAAAAAACAGAACAACATGACCAAAGCTGCTAAGTTCTGCTACTTGCTGGGGCTGGAGCATGGTCCCCTTGTTCATTTACAGCTTCACCAATATTCTATTTTCAATTGTATCCTTCACAGCCTGAGCTTGGCTATCTTGAAACTGAATCTGTAGACCAGGCTGATCTAAAAGCTCAGATATGTATCAACCTTTGATAATGGAGTACATTTTATATTTTACCTTGCTAAGCTGCTCCTTTTCATTATAAATCTTCAGTAGAGTTAACACTAATAACCACACATGGTAGTTTTGTGGGGCTCTTTGTGCTATTTTCTCAATATTTGGATATGTTGAGATTTCCTCTGCCAATAGAATTAATCCAAAACTCTTCAATTTAGCCTCAGGCAGACTCTTCAGACAAGGGCATAAAGCCACTTCATTCTTCACCAAAATATCACAAAAAAAATGATCTCCAGCCCTATATTAATATTCTTCTGAAACCCTTTGAGCCAGGCTGCCACAGTTCATCAAATGACACTCATCACCACTGTCTTCCATGCTGTCCATTAAGCAGCACTGAAAGCATTCTACTGCATTTCTAATCTACAGTCCCAAATTGATATTCCTTCAAACAAAAGTATGGTCAGGCTTTTTACATCAGTACCTCCAATTGAATTTTTTCCTTTACAGGATTTTCCATGGTCATAGTGTCTCTTCATAGCAATAGAAACCCTAAGTAAGACAGAAGTTGGTCTCAGGGACTGAGGTATTGATGTTATAGGCCTGATTGTACTTTTGTTTGGAAGAATATAGATCTTGGGACTGTAGATTAGAAAAGCAGTAGACTGCTTTAAATGCTGCTTAATGGAAATCATGGAAGACAGTGGTGATGAATGTCATTTGATGAATGTCATAGCCTGGCTCTAAGAAGAAATTAATACAGAGCCGAGACATCATTCTTGTGATATTTTGGTGAAGAATGCAGATGCTTTTTGTCTTTGTCTGAAGAGTCTGCCTGAGGCTTTTCTAATCTACAGTCCCAAATCAATATTCCTTCAAACAAAAGTATTGTCAGGCCTATCACATCAATACCTCAGTCCCTGAGACCAACTTCTGTCTTACTTAGGGTTTCTATTGCTATGAAGAGACACTATGACCATGGAAAATCCTGTAAAGGAAAAAATTCAATTGGAGTGGCTTACAGTTCAGAGGTTTAGTCTATTATCATCATGTTTTGACATGGTGGCATTCATGTAGACATGGTGCTGGATAAGGACATGGTACTGGACAAGGAGCTGAGAATTCTACATCTTGATCTAAAGGCAACAGGTAGTGAACTGGATGTCCCACTGAGCCTGATCAAAGGAGACATACTTCCTCCAACAAGACCACACCTGCTCCAACAAGAAAACCACACTTCCCAAAAGTGACACCCTCCGTGAGATCTCAGAGACTAATCACATTTAAACTACCACAACATCCATATTTTCCAAGTGTCCCCCAATGTCTCTAACAAGAAGTGGACATTCAGTAGTGTTGTATCATGTTTTAGAAACATGTGTTTTTATATTGTCTGCTATGGTAGGTGAATATAATCATCAGTAGGTTTCTTTTTAAGTGGTATTCTATGTCACAGATGAATTAGGAGGCCAACATATTAAACTCTAATTTAAATGTTTTATTCTAATTATCATAACAAAAATGAGTGGAGGATTTTTTAATTCAATATGTGGTAGTATCTATATTGAATTTCATAGAAATACTGGAAATGATGTTACAATTAGTGTATGGGGTAATTGAAGGAGAGAATAAATTGTGGTTGGAGTGATGAAAAACAGCTAAATAATTAACTCAAAGTCTTATTAAAGAATAAGACCAAACTGTATATGGTTTCATATGATTTGAACACAAAGATTGTGAAGATGAATGACATATTTTAAGAATTACACTGAATATTAAACATATTTGATTGCAGAACCCAATGAAAATTCAAGAAGATAAACCACTTGAATAGAATAAGACAATGAAAAGAAATTAATAAAAGTATATCTATTCAAATGATTCTATAGACTATATATCAAATTTAATTAAAAGTTTGTTTAAATACTTTCATGTTGGTCAAATACAAGAAACTAAACAGAGTTAGATTAAATTCCCCTTGTTCTTCTCATGTGTATTTTTAAAGCTTTAAAATACAACATTTTATAACACATAATAAATTTGAATTGGATAGAAAAAGTTCAAGTATATGAAGACTTAGATTTAACAGTTTAGATAACATTGTTCAGAAAAATCAGAGAGAATGTAAAAGCTGAAAAAGAATCTACATCTTTCAATGAAGAGACTCAGCACTGGGAAGTCACCATCACTTCTCAGTATGACCTGTTGGCTCAGTGCAACTGAAAGAAAACTGAATGTACTGCTGTATAAATTACAAACATGTGGGTGGATTCCTCAGCCCCATCCAGTACTGACTTTCAAAATTATGTCCTTCATATATGGAATATTATCTTGACCATGAAGTTTCTCAATGACACTAAACTGTCATGAGACTTAGGCTGTTGGATCTTATAGAAATTAGTAAAACTGGGAAATAATATACCCTACCAAAATTTGTACATTTGAAACATAAGCCAAAGGTGATGATTTTAACATGCAGAGAATTTAGGTGGTAATTTGTTTATGTTGTCTCTGCCTTCTCTGATATTATCAATGCTTTTGTTTGCTTCTTTTTTATTTTTGATATTATAATGCAGTTACTTAATATTCCTTTCCCTATCATTCCTCCAAAAACTGCCACACATGCCTCCTCCCTCACATTAAAATTCATGGCCTATTTTCTTATTAATTGATATCACATAAAAATATTTTATATATATATATATACTTATACTTCTTTGTACAACCTGTTCAGTATGTGTGATATAACTTTTATGTTTTCAGGGCTGACCATTTTGTTATTCAAAGATAATCAGTTAGTGTGCATTTCTCTGGAGAAGATAAGCTATTCCACTTTCAATATTCCTTAACTGTCTATAGTTCTCTGCATAGACCTGTTGTCTGATGGTCTTTTTCCCACCATCTTTGTCATGACTATTGTTTTTGTCCTTGTTCAGCTCATGTTTAAGCAGGTATATTGGCAAGACATTGGGGATGTTGCTTGTGATGCTCCTAGGAAACACAAATTCACATCAAATTCTGTGAAGTAGCTCTTGTAAGCTTTCCAACCAGCTTTCCTGCAATTTCCTATGAGCCTTAAGTGACAGAGTAGTATTGTAGATGTATCCATTGGAATAGACTCCATAACTCTAGATTTTCATTGGTTGTGTTTTTTCCTAGTGGTCTCTGTCTGTTCCAAGATAAATTTCCCTGATCTGGAGTAAGGACAATACTTATTTGTGTTCATAGGGAAAAATATCTAGGATTATGTAGGTATTACACTACTTAAGTAAAATGTTTGTTGTAGATTCTTTTCAAAGACATAAAGTGGGTTGTGTTTGTATGTTCAAGGAGCCACATGACACCACTAATGTGGGACCAAATTTGTGGCTGATATACCATAAAATGCATGGAAGCAGCTCATTCTAATTTTTGTTTTGCATACTAACAAAAGTGTATTTCCATGAATAATCTAATCCAAGGTATGTTGTTGCATAAATATAAGTATTATATGAGAGTACATTATTGTTTTTGAAAACCACTAGGAAATTGATGAGTGTGTAAGATAAATATGAACAAAGGCTTTCATAAAAATGATAACCTTTGAAATTGGGATGAAACCTTATGAATCAACCATATTTAGATTTCCATAGACCACAAGTGGTAAGGCTAATTTAGCTATAGCTTTCCAATGCATTAATATTTTGCATATTTTATACATAAAAAATAGAAAAAATTAAAACTGATAACAATACCTTTCTTATACTAGACATGGATGAATGTGTCAAGTGTCCATATGATCAGTATGCCAACACATATCAAACTCACTGCCTCAAAAAAGTTGTGACATTTCTGGCTTATGAAGATCCTTTGGGAATATCTCTGGTCTGCTTGGCTCTGTGCTTCTCTGCTCTCACAACTGTTGTATTTGGTGTCTTCTTGAAGCACAAAGACACTCCCATTGTCAAGGCCAATAACAGAGCTCTCAGCTATGTCCTACTCATCTCCCTCATCTTTTGCTTTCTCTGTCCCTTGCTCTACATTGGCCACCCACATACAATCACCTGTATAATGCAGCAGACTACATTTGCAATTGTATTCACTGTGGCCACCTCTACTGTCTTGGCAAAGACTATCACTGTAGTACTGGCATTCAAAGTCACTGTTCCAGATAAGAGAATGAGGTCACTGCTGGTTTCAGGGGCACCTAACTTCATCATCCCCATGTGCACCATGATTCAAATGCTTCTCTGTGGGATCTGGATAGGAACCTCTCCTCCATTTGTGGATGCTGATGTACACATGGAACATGGCCACATCGTCATTGTTTGCAGCAAAGGTTCAGTGATTTCCTTCTACTGTGTCCTGGGATACTTGGGCTCTCTTGCCCTGGCAAGTTTCACTATAGCTTTCCTGGCCAGGAATCTGCCTGACACATTCAACGAAACGAAGTTCCTTACGTTCAGCATGCTGGTGTTCTGCAGTGTTTGGGTCACTTTTCTAGCTGTCTACCACAGCACCAAAGGCAAGGCTCTGGTGGCCGTGGAGGTCTTCTCCATCTTAGCCTCCAGTGCAGGGCTATTTCTTTGCATCTTTGCCCCAAAATGCTACATTATTTTGTTAAGACCTAAAATAAATTCTTTTTACAGGTTCAGAGTCACAAATGTTAAAGCTGAATATATTCATTCATAATAAATTCATTAAATTTATCTAGCTTATTACAACTTCAAACAAATCAAGAAGATTACAAAGTTGCTTTCTACTCATTAATATTGTGTCAAAATATAAAGTTTCTCCATGTAAAATGAAGAAAATGACATGCATAATAAAGTTTTAACACATCACCTTTACATCAGTTCTATAGATCAAACCTTTTCATGAGTCACTTTCTGGTGTCATATTTGAAGGACCATGGGCCTTTCACTAAGTTCTGTTCTAAACTGTTAGAAAATTTTGTGAAATCTTAAGGTCAGATAGCCTAGGTGATCTATTAAGTGTTCTGAGTACGGAGATCCTTCTACTTCAATATTAATAGGAGCTTAGATTAGCAATAGAGAAGCAAAAGTAGTACTGATTAAGTTACAAAATTAAGTGTTTCTATTCATTTTTGTAAACATGGTATATGGTTAAGAACTACAGAGTAGACTGGGACCGCATAACCATTTATAACCCTCTAGTCTTTGATCATTCTGAAAGCTTATTTTAACATTTTCATGGACAAGGAAAGGGTTTGTCTTGACATGTTCCATAGGTATCATAGGGAATAGTCTACTTGAATATTAATAGGAGCTTGGATTAGAGAAAAAGAAGAGGCAAAAAAATAGTACTGATTAAGTTATAAAACTGAGTGCTACTGTTCATTTTTCTGTTTTTTCATTTTTTCTTATTAAATTTTTATTTATTTTACATACCAAACTGTTTTCCCTCCCTGTTCTTTCTACAGTTTCCTCCCCAACCTCTTTTCTACACTCCCATCCACTCTTCATAAGTGATAACGGATCCCATAATATTCAACAAAGCATGGCACACCAAGTTGAGGCCTGAGCTGCTCCCCTCTGTATCAAAGCTGAGCAAGGCATCCCACCATAAGGATTAGGTTCCAATAAGACAGCTCATGTGCCAGGAACAAAGCCTGGTCCCACTGGTAGGTACCCTAAAAACATACCAAGCTACATAACTATCACCCACATGCAGAGGGCCTAGGTTGGTCCCATCAAGGTTCCTTAGCTGTTTATCTAAAGTCTGTGAGCTCTGACAGCTCAGGTCAGCTGTCTTTGTGGGCTTTCCCATCATTATCTTGAACCCCACTTGCTTAAAAAATCCCTCCTCCTCCTGTTCAACTGGACTCCTGGAACTCAGTCAGTGCTTTGACTGTGGATCTCTGTATTTGCTTCCATCAGTTACTGGATGAAGGTTCTATCATGACAATTAGGATAGTCACCAATCTGATTACAGGAAAAGGCTAGTTCAGGTATCTTCTCCACTATTGGTAGGAGTCATAGCTGGAGTCATCCTTATGGATTCCTGGGAGTTTTCCTGGAACCAGGTTTCTCCCTAACCCCATAATGGCTGCCTATATCTATTTTGTTGCCCTCTCCAACTTGACCATCCTTGTCCCTCATGTTCATATCCCCCACCCCCTTTTTTTACCCCTCCACCCCCAGTTTACCCAGGAGGTTTATCTCATTTATTTCTCTTTCCCAGAGTGATCCATGCATCCCTTTTAGTGTTCTCCTTCTAACCAAGCTTCCCTAAGGTTGTGGGTTGTAGCCTGGTTATCCTTTGCTTTACATCTACTATCCACTTATGAGTGAGTATGTTTATATTTCTGGGTATTGGTTACCTCACTCAGGATGATTTTTTTTCTAGTTCCATTCATTTGCCTTCTAATTTCATGATATCATTGTTTTTTCACCACTGAGTAATACTCCATTTTGTATTACATTTTCTTTTTCCATTTTTTGGTTGAGGGGCATTTCGGTTGATTCCAGGTTATGATTGTTAGGAATGATGCTGTTATGAACATAGTTGAACAAGTTGCCTTGTGGTATGATTGAGCATCCCTTGGCTATATGCCCAAGATTGGTATCATTGGGTCTTTAGTTTTCTGAGAAACCACCATATTGATTTCCAAAATGGCTGTACAAGTTTGTACTCCCACCAGCAGTTGAGGATTGTTCTCTTTATTCCACATCCTTTCCAATATAAGCTGTCATCAGTGGTTAGGATCTTAGCCATTCTGACAGGTATAAAATAGTATCTCTCAGAGTTGTTTTGATTTGTATTTCCCAGATGGCTAAGGATGTTAAGCAATTCTTTAAATGTCTTTTGGCCATTTGAGATTCTTCAATTGAGAATTCTCTGTTTAAGTCTGTAGCCCATTTTTCATTGGATTATTTTGGTGTTTTGATATCTAGTTTTGTGAGTTCTTTATATATTTTGGAGATTAGCCCCCTGACAGTTGTGAGATTAAAGAAGATATTTTCCCATTCTGTATGATGCCATTTTGTCTTATTGAACATGTTCTTTGCCTTACACAAAATTTTAAGTTTCAGAAGGTCCTATTTATTAATTGTTGCTCTCAGTGACTGTACTACTGGTCTCATATTCAGGAAGTAGTATCCTGTGTCAATGTGTTCAAGACTGCTTTCCACTTACCTGGAAGTATAGAAGTATCAGGTTGAGTGTAATGATCTTTTCATTTTCTGATATCTTCAATTTTTCCTTCAAAGTTAAATTTCATGTCATACAGGTCTTTTACTTGCTTTCTTAGAGTTACCTCAAGATATTTTATGTTATTTGTGACTATTATAAAAGATGTTACTTCTCTAATCTTTTTCTTAGCCCATTTATCATTTGCATATAGAAGGACTACTGAATTTTTGGAGTTAATCTTGTATCCTGCCACATTACTGAAGGTGTTTATCAACTGTAGGAGTTTCCTAGTCAAATTTTTGGGAACAGTTATGTACAATATCATGTCATCTGCAAATAGTGAAGGTTTGACTTCTTCATTTCCAATTTGTATCACCTTGTTCTCGTTTTGTTGTCTTATTGCTCTAGCTAGAAATTCAAGTACTATATTGAATAAATATGGGGAGAGCAGACACCCTTGCTTTGTTCCTGATTTTAGTGGTATTGCTTTGAGTTTCTCTCCACTTAATTTGATTTTGGATGTTGGCTTGCTGTAAATTGCCTTTATTATGTTTAGGTATGTTCTTTGCATTCCTGATCTCTCCAAATACCTTTATCATGAAGGGGTGATGGATTTTGTCAAAGACTTTTTCAGCATCTAATGAGATGGTCATGTGGTTTTTTTCTTTCAGGTTGTTTAGGCTGCTGTAGTGAGAAGACAGGACTAAAAGTGAGCTTAGAAACCTCCTGAGCCAGTAGGAAGGCTTTTGCTAGTGCCCATAAGGATCCCTTCCCCAAAGTGTTATATATAGCTGTCTGGAAACGTAGGCCACAAGGACAAATGTGGGTCCTCTCATTTGTCCCAAAACCCCTAAAGCCATTCCTCATTTATCAGAGGCATAAAGAATAAAGAGTTGATCAAGGTCAAGGGGAGCCAGCACAGGGCCCTGTAGGAATGCATCTTGGAGGCAAAAGAAAGCATTCATGACAAGCTTAATAAGATCTAGAGGCTCAGTAAGAGGGCCATTAACTACTTCAGATAGGGGGTGAGAAAGAAGAGCAAAGTTAGGAATCTAGGCTCTAAGGTATCCCACCAGGCTAAGGAAAGAGAGAATCTCCTCCTTGATGGTTAGAAGTGTGAGGGACCACAGGTACTATCTGTAGTTGAGAGGGGGTTCACACCTGTTAGAGGATAGCAGAAAGTCTGAGTACTTGGCATGAGAGACAGAAATCTGAGCTTTGGAGGGGAATATGTATCCTTTGTGTCCTAGAAAGTTAAGAAGCTGAACAGTGTGCTGTTGTGATATCAAGAATGAGAAGCTGCAGAGTAAAAGTTCATCTACACATTGGATTAAGGGGCTGAGAACAGGTCTAAGGAGAATAGATCAGTGGCCAGTGTCTAGCCAAAAAATTAGGGACTGTCTCAGAACTACTGGTGAAGGACAGTCCAAGTAAGTTGGGATGCTATACCAGTGCCAGGATCTTTCCAGGTGAAAGCAAAGAGATTGTGTGAATCTGAGTACAAAGGAATCATGAAGAAAGCATCCTTAAGGTCTAGGACTTGGTTTTAAAGTCTTTGTACTTCAGCTATGTTGGAAGATTCAGCAACTGCTATTGTAGGACAGGTGGGCTCTGGTGGTGACATATTGACCTGGCTGTTATTTACTATGTTCTTAAGCTGGCATCTAGGTATCTGGGTTTGGGAGGATTATCAGTCTAGGAGCTGATTTCTGGGTTTGTCTCGGTCGAAGTGTGGTTTGTTCCTTGATTTCAGTTTCCTCTCTGGATTTTCAGAGAGTGTGCTGGATGAATGCTCCCTTCTTTCCTGGTCTGCTTGGCTGGTGTGTTCATGGGAAATGTTTGCTGGGGAAGGGGATGCCAGGGGTGATGATTGAAAAGATCCACGGGATGTATTTAGAGGGTTTCAGGAAAGCTGCCCCTGGTTGTAGTTGGTTCTTTTTTTTACTCTATGTTCTTTGCTTTTAGTTATTTGGGGGGCCCACCACCCAGCTCCCAAATAATTACATGGAGACTTATTCTTTCTTAAAAATACTTGACCTTATTTTGGCTTGTTTCTAGTCAGCTTTTTTATACATATTTTTATTTTATAATTAATTTAATTTTACATATCGGCCACAGATTCCCCTGTCCTCCATGCTGCCACCCCCCAGCATTCCCCTCCCCCAATCCACCCCCCATTTTACCTCCTACAAAGCAAGGTCTCCCCTGGGGAGTCAGCCCAGCCTGGTAGATTCAATTGAGGCAGGTCCAGTCCCCTCCCCCCTGCACCAAGGCTGAGCAAAGTGTCTCAGCATAGGCACTAGGTTCCAAAAAGCCAGTTCATGCACCAAAGACAGGTCCTGGTCCCACTGCCTGGAGGCCTCCTAAATACTTCATCAATTGTCTCGCTTAACCAGAGGGCCTAGTCCAGTTTCATGAGGGCTCCTCAGTTATTGATTCACAGTTCATGTGTTTCCAGTAGTTTGGCTATTTGTCCCTGTGCTTTTTCCATTATGGTCTCAATATCTCTTGCTCATACAATCCCTCCTCTCTCTCACCAGTTGAACTCCTGGAGTTCCATCTTGGTTTTGGCCATGGATCTCTGCATCTGCTTCCACCAGTCACTTGATGAGAGTTCTGTCATGACTGTTAGGGTGTTTGGTCATCTAATCACCAGAGAAGGTCAGCTCAGGCACTCTCTCAACCATTGTCAGTAGTCTAGAGTGGAGGTGTCTTTGTGAATTTCAGGAGACCTCTCTAGCACTCTGCTTCTTCCTATTCCCATGGAGTCTTCATTTATCATGGCGTCTCTTTCCTTGTTCTTCCATTCTGTTCCTGATCCAGATGGGACCTCCTGCTCCCCTAAGCTCACTTTCCCCTGACCCTTACCCTCATTACCTCCTCACCCCCAGTTTGCTCATGTAGGTTTCATCCATGTCTCTGTCACTGGGTGATCCCTGTGTCTTTCTTAGGGTCCTCTTTACTAGGTAGCCTCCCTGGAGTTGTGAGTTGCAGTCTGGCTATCCTTTGCTTTACATTTAGTATCCACTTATGAGGGAGTACATACCATACTTTTTTAACTTAAATTATCCTGTTTAACTTTTGCCTCTGGGCTTTTACCTTCTTTCTATTTCTTTATACCTTTCCTTCTTATTCTGTGTCTGGCTGTGTTGTTGGGTGGCTGGCCCCTGTCATCATCCTCTTCTCCTTTTCTTGTTCATTCTACTTACTCCCTCTGCATATCAGTCCCACCTATTCCTATCTCCTGCCTAGCTATTGGCCATTCAGACCTTTATTAGGTACTTTAGGCAGGCAAAATAACACAGCTTCACAGAGTTAAACAAATGCAACATAAAAGAATGCAATACATCTTTGCATCATTAAACAAATATTACACAACATAAACAAATGTAACACATCTTCAACTAATAATCCACAACACCTGGTGTTCTGTTTCAGTGCAAGAGGCTACCTTGAAATTTGTGTCTCAGGTAACAGAGAGCCTAACTGGTCCTCTCACAGGAACAGCCTGTGGTTAAGGAAAGGCTGTTGGCCCAAGTTGGTGGCTGGGACAGAGAGATGAGGCAGGAAGGGAAAGGCAACAGGAGTGGTCTGTGGAATCCACAGTCCTTGAAAATTGGTGCTAGGATAGCAAAGCATGGTGATGGTCTGTAGGCAGCATGCCTGTTCTTCTGGAAAGCATTGCATGTGCTTGATCAGGGGTTGTACCTCTTATGCGTATTTATAAAAGCTTGAAAATACAGCTTTTTATAGCTTAATTTTTAACTGGATAGAAAATGTTGAAGTGTTTGAATACTTCTACTCACCAATTTAGATAACACTGTTCAGCAAAATCAGAATTTAAAATCTGAAACAGAATATACATCCTTCAATAGAGAGACTTGGAAGACACTATCACTTCTCAGTTTGACCCATTGGCTCAGTGCATTTGAACGAAAACAATATATTGTTGTATAAATTACAAAGACACAGGTGGAAGGAAGTCCTCAGCCTCATCCAGTACTATCTTTCAAAATTATGTCCTTGAGATATGGAACATTATCTTGAGCATCATGTTTCTCAATGAATACTAGAATCTTACAGAAATTATAATTAGCAAATGATATACCCTACCAGAATTCATACATTAAAACATAAACCAAAGGTGATATTTTTGAAATGTAGAGAATTTAAATGGTAATTTCTTCAAATTGTCTCTACTTTCCCTGACATTATCAGTGCTTTTTATTTTCTTGTGATGTTTTTTTAAATTATAACACAATTACTTCATTTCCTCTTTCCCTATCCTTGCTTGAAAATCTCCCATACACCCCTCCTTGCTCTTTTTCAAATTCATAGTCTCTTTTATTATTAATTGCTGTTACATGCAAATAGTTTGTGTGTATATATATCACCTGTT
Source organism: Onychomys torridus (assembly GCF_903995425.1). Taxonomy (NCBI): domain Eukaryota; kingdom Metazoa; phylum Chordata; class Mammalia; order Rodentia; family Cricetidae; genus Onychomys; species Onychomys torridus. The sequence goes on along the minus strand of NC_050443.1, from coordinate 64,974,343 downwards.
CATGTAATATATCAAGTAATGTATGTTTTCATGATTGACCATTTTGTTACCCTGTGCACTTATCTGGAGGAGACAAGTTCTCATATTCTTGATATTCCTTAGTTGTCTGTAGTTCTCTGTGTAGGGTTGCTTCCTGATGGTCTTTCAGTCATTGACTTTGCAATGTCTATTGTTTTTGTTCTTCTTCAGTTCATGTTTAAGCAGTCATTTGGTGAGATTTTTATGGATATTGCTAGTGACTTTCCTAGGACACACAGACCCATCTTAAACTCCCTGAACCTCTAACTCTTACAGTCTTTAAACCACCTCTTCTGCAATTTTCTGAGCCTTAATTGAGGGATTGGTTGTGTAGATGTATCCATTGGACAGGGCTCTAAAAATTCTGAATTTTAATTGGTTGTGGTTTTCCCTATAGTGTGTTTCAAAGATAAGATTCCCTGATAATGGTGGAGGACTACATTTACCTGTATATGTAAGGACACATATCTAGAATGGAGCAAGGAATTATACTGGTTTAGTAAAGTTTTGTTTGTAGGTTCTATTCAAAATATGGAGTGGGTAGAGTTTGTATGTCCAAAACCCACATGAAGCCACATGTGCAACCATACTTGTGACTGACTAAAAGACCATAAGATGCATGGAAGCAGCTCATTCCAAGTTCTTGTTCTGCAAATATACAAAACCATGAATAACAAAAGTGTGCTTCCATGAATGATCCAATCCAAGGTATGTTATTCTGGAAACCTGAATATTATGTGGCAGTACATTATTGGTTTTGAAAAATGCTAAAGAGTTTACAAGTATATAAAATAAATATGAACAATGGATTTCATAAAAATGATAAGCATTGGAAACTTGGGTTAAATCCTGTGAATCAACCACATTTAAATTTCCATATACCACAAGAGGTAAGGCTAATCTAGCTAAGATTTTTCTTTCTTTTTTTTCTTAATTATTATATTTGTGTTTTAATTTTACATATCAGCTATGGGTTCCCCTGTCCTCCCCCGGTTCTGGCCCTACCCCCTCCCCTCCATTCCCAACTTCTCCAGGGCCAAGACTCCCCTAGGGATTCATTTAAACATGATAGATTAAGTACAGGCAGGGCCAGTACCCTCTTTCAAGGCTGAGCAAAGTGTCCATGTGTAAGCCCAAGGTTCCAAACAGCCAGCTCATGCACTAAGGACATATCCGGGACCCACTGAGTGGGTGCCTCCCAAACAGTTCAAGCTATTCAATTGGCTCATTTATCCAGAGGGATGCAAGGGAGGTTCAACATATGAAAGTCTGTCAATGTAATACACCACCTAAATAAACTCAAAGAAAAAAACCACATGATCATCTCACTAGATGCAGAAAAGGCATTTGACAAAATCCAACACCCCTTCATGATAAAGGTCTTGGAGCGAACAGGAATACAGGGAACATACCTAAACATAATAAAGGCAATCTACAGCAAGCCAACAGCCAACATGGAGTTCTGGGGCATACGGTAGCTGGGGGCTCTCTTGTCCAGATGGGAGTTCTGGTGTAGGTGGGATCAGGGGGCTGGTCTCTGAGTCTCAGGAAGTGGCTGAGGTCTGGGACAAATGGGTGTGGGGGCAGGGTGTGGAGACTGCAGGGTCTGCCTGCAGTCTTGGAAATGGGGAGCCTTCATGCAGGGTCTGCTGATTGGCCAGAAACTCATGTTAACTCTCTTGGTCATTGTTCTTTTGCTGTGAAAGGCATAATCAAGGCAGTTCTTATAAAAGAAACCATTGAATTAGGGGCTTGCTTAAACTTAGCTGTTTAGTCCATTATCATCTTGAAAGGGAGCATGGCAACAGGTATTTTAGGCATGGTGCTGGAGAAGTATTTGAGAGTTACATATTGATCCGTAGGCCCAAAGGCATTAGACTTAGCATGGACTTCTGAAACTTCAAATCCCAATCCTGGTGACAGACTTCCTGCAACAAGACCACACCTCCTAATCCTTTTATTCCTTTAAAATAGCGCTACTCCCTGGTGACTGAGGATTCAAAAATATCAACCTACAGAGGTCATTTTTATTCAAACCAGCACATTCTACTCCCAGGCCCCCATAGACTTTTAACCATATCATAATGTAAAAATGCATTCAGTTCAACCTCAAAAGTACCCACATTCTATCACAGTGACAATGTAAGTTCAAAGTTTCTTCTGAAACTCAAGGCAATCTGTACCTGCAACCCCTTGTAAAATAAAAATAAAAATCAGATCACATTTTTCGAATATACAATGGCATAGTATATATGTTAACATTCCAAAAAGAGAAAAGGGACCATAGTAAGGAACTCCTGAACCAAAGCAAACCCCTCTCCCACCCCACCCCCGCAAAAAAAAATAAATAAATAAACAGCTGGGAGAACTCCAATTCTGCATCTCCTGGTGTGATGCCAAAGCACTCTTCAGATCTCCAATTCCTTTCAACTTTGTTGACTGAAACATACTTCTCTCTGCATCTAGTTCCATATGATCTGCAGCTTTCCTTAGCAGGTATCCAATAACTCTGGCATTGCCAACATCTTGGAGTCTCCAACACAGTCCAGGCTTTGCCTTTACTTTCATGCAATGATCTCCCTGGGCCTTAATGCAGGGACACCCCTTACATACACTTGACCTCAGGAGGTTTCCTTAACTGCATAGGGAGATTCCACAACTACTTTCTTGTATTCTTAATTCTAAAGCCAGAACTATGTGTCCAAATCTGCCAAGTTCTACTGCTTGCTGGGACTAGAACTAGGCTCCCTCCTTCAAGGACATTTGCATTAACTTTCTTTTGTTGGTGGTTTCCTTCCCTGCATAAACTTTCCTTTAACTCATTTTCACAAGTTGGAAGCTTAGATGAGTTGGGTCTTGACCTAAAGTCATCACTCCCTTTATTCCAACTAGTATCAAGCTTTCCTTTAAACTTTATATCTCTTTGAGAACTGAACTTAGACACTTACTGGTGCTACTTTATTCCTCAAATTGTACATTTTGTACTTCTTTTTGTCCAGCTTGCTCCTTTCTATTATAGATGTGCATAAATAATTACTAATAGCCATATGAAAAAAGTCAATACTAGGCTGTCTTGAAGTCTCTTCTGCCAAAGCTATTAACCCAAAACTTTGAGTTAGCCTCAGGCAAAATTTTAGGGTGAGGGCAAAAAGCATCTCATTCTCTGACAAATTATCACAATAATGACCTCTAGGCCACTTACTGAAATTCTTCCCCTCTGAAAATGAGGGGCAAAAATTTTAAAAAGAGGCCATGAATTTGAAAGAGAGCAAGGAGAGGTATGTGGTAGTGTCTGGAAGAAGAAAAGGGAAGGGAAGAAGGAAATGATGTGATTATATTATAATTTCAAAAATTCAAAAAAATGCTTTTATTAAAGTTAATAAAAGCACATTGTCAAATCTTTAATAATAATAACCACCACCACTGAGTTAGAAGTATACAGAAGTATACACTTGATTTTTATTCATGATCTTGTAGAAGTTTCTTCACCACTGGTCACAAGCTATTCTGTGATGGCCAAAGTTACATTTTAACTTTTAATTACTATGCCTAAGAGATCCATGAAACAAAAATGCCTCTGTTCTAAAAACCCCTTTTCCAATGACAGATAGTTCCTGAAATTCTGGAGGCTATTGTTAGTGAGAGTTAAGAAGTCACATGTTTTCATTCCCCTAAACAAGTTTGTTTGACCCAGAGACACCAGATGTGCTTGATCACATGTGGGTTGAGATTCAAAGTCAGTAAATACATCAGGATGAATGCTTGTACCTGATAGGATATTGGCAGAGATACATCATGATGTATGTTTGTCCATGATTGGATCTAATGGGAAATATGGATTGTGGGTTTGGCCTTCCTAAGTCCCTGCAAACTGTGACTAGGGGTCATTTTCCGGAAACCCAAAGATGGTCCTGAACAGAGTCCATCCACTTGGCCAATATTCAATTAAAGCTTGTTTCAAATTTGATTTTAAAATGTAGTATTGGTCTCATTCTTTACCAATGGGATTAACAATTTCTAGAGGTCCCCCCAGAGATTCAGACAACCTAACCAAATTCTAAAGCTGGATGTTCACTTGATATCTCCAGGGCTGCTGGGCTGTTTCAGGAGGCATATGCTTTGAGACATTCTAAGACTCTGAGACTGCCTTCAGTTCATGAACTATTGGAGTGAATTGACATGCTGATAAATGCAGCAAACATCTATGGAGACTTCCTGGTGAGACATCAGCTGGTTCTGTTTTGTGGGATCCCCATCTAGGATATGAAGGGGGCTTGACAGGACTCCAATATTCTCCCATAGAGAGATCCAAATAGAGAGATATCACTAACCCACCTGATTCTGGTTGATTGGAAAGTTTGGTCTGCTTCTTGCAGAAAGTTTTTTTGTCTGTCTTCTTGGGAATTTTTGTCTGTCTATTTTTCAAGAAAGTTGTGTTTGCTTGTTTTGTTGAAAAGTCTTGTCTGTCTTTTTTGTGGTGTATCTGTAAGTTTTGTTGCAAGCATGGAGATGAGACAGAAATGGGTCAGATATTTTTGCTGTCTCTGCTGCCACCATCCATCCCTCTCCACAGCTACAATGGATGCTTTTATGTCTGGGAATCAGAATTTAATTCTGAGCTCTCTGGTCACTGGATTCGGGTTAGCAAGAGTTCAGATGCCTCTTGGGTGTGGATAAGACTAAAGTTGTTTTATGTTATTCTATTTTATTAAAAATGCTGGTTCTAGAGTTGGGTTTTGGTTCTTCCTTCTCTAGATCCATGCATATTTAAATGTTTTCTATATGTCCTTTATCAGTTGATCTACCTGACACTATGACAGGGAAAAGAAAGCAAAATAGAACAGCCAAAATATTATATGTGGTTTATGTGAACATTCTATATCTCAAATTTTATAATTTTATTTTGTTGGATATGGTTAAAAATATATAAAATCTGTTAAAAAAAACTTAATGTAACACTGGGAGTTGATAGTTTAAAAATCTATTCATAGGTAATCTTAAAGGAACCATATAGTATGATTCCATTTGGATATAAACAACACATGGATTGGCACCATCTTAAGGCAACTACATGAATGACAGCCATCTTTGCTAGGGTCGGAGAGGGCAAATGTCATGTGACTTCACCAGCATTTCTATTAAAGGTGACAATGTGGTGTGGGCCTACCAAGAAGGCAACAACAGGTCTCCAAGATACTTTGAATAAAGATGGATTTTCATATGATAAATCCTGTCATATCCTGAAAACAAGGTTTATGAAAGCTAGGATTTAAAAACAATGCTTATTATTATAGGAAAAAAGCATTATTTAGCCTCTTCTATGTGTTTTCAAGGTAAACCTAGGTCCCTTTAACCCAGATACACTTAATAATGGTCCTCAAACCTGTCAGAGATCTGATGGATATGGCACTTAAAATGTTTAATGGAAAAAGCTTACTGTGGCAGAGACTACCAGCTCCTAGCATTGACCCCAAGGTCCTCAAAAGAAGATGGCAGGGCACCATGACTACTCCACCTGCATTGTGGCAATGTTAACCACTGGGTGAGACTACCCCAATGCCACACCTAATGCCAGAATCAGCCCAAACTCTGGACAAGCAGGACGCTGGAGAATTGATTGTCCCTCTTTGCTTAGGTAAAGTAAGGTCAGCTCCCAAAATTTCCCTCCACATGAAAGCCTATCACCTTTTGGATCTGGCAGTTGAAGACTGATGCTGCCCTGGTACCTCAGCTCCCAATGTCATAGAGGCCACAGGAGCCTGGGGCAACCATCTAGGTAATGAACTAGTTTCTGTCATTTTAACTGATACACAGGCCATTTGGATTATACTCCCAGCTATAATTTATTCTTCTCAGATCTCTGATGCTATTAACAGCTAGGCTAGCTATAGTTTTGTCAGTGCAGCAACAGAAAGTGACCATGGTCTTATCCAAGGCTGCAACCACCTTCCTAGCTCATTTCATAAGTAAAAAACCCAGGCATTGTTTTCTCCAGGCTACTGTTGAGCAATGGCAGACAGGTTTTCCTTGCTTAAAGCATCATATTAAAGGATAAACATGATTCAGATGTACTTTTCCTCTAGAAGAACATGCTTTCCAATGATTGTTCTCAGTAATAACTACTTGTGTCTCTGGCACATGACTAGATGGACAGTAAAAGGGTTAAAGTCTATGCAAATGTTTAAAAAATTAGAAGATATTTCAAGATATAAAGGTCTGAGGATGTGCAAGGTTAAGTAAGTTCTGAGTGTCACAGAAAATAATTCAAGATGCAAATGCAAGTTGTAAAGGTATAAGTAAGTGATTTAAGGTAAGTTAAAATGGGAAATGTTTCAGACTCTTCCCCCTTCTATGTTACTATTAGACTAAGATTTCAAAAGTTCAAAGTTTTAACATTGATCAATGGTGTAAGCAGGTAGAGCATTAATTACTTACTTTTTATTTTTACATTTCCTTTTTGTGTATTCTAAGAATAGACATAAAGGTGCTTCTTATCAGGCTAAATGCATCTCTGCCCAAGCTATATCTAGCTCTCTGGACAGAGAAAATTTTTCATACCTTTTAACTCAAATCCGCAGCTTTTGCTAGGATTGAAAGGTGTGAGTCTACTCCTATTGTGGGATACACTGTGAACCCTGTGACTGCATTTATTAAATAAAATCAACCTTGGGTCAGGAGGCAGAACCAGGAACTAGTTGACAGAAATAAGTCACAGAGTGTCCAAGGGAGTCCAGAAGATGATAGAGAGATGCACAGGAAATAGTAGGTAGTGACTTGAGTTGTTGTGGTCTTTTGGATTGGGTCAGCAGAAAGAAGCCTCTTGCTGGGTCACTGACCAAAGAAGATGGGCAGCTGGTTGATTCTCAGCATCTCTGAGCTAGCATGTTTTTACCCCAGCATCTGACTCCCTAGTGTTTATGGGTAAACAGAATGATAGAGATTTAGTTAAAAACTACATTTGATGGCATCAGTAAAAGGTAGTTCTGGCAGGGTGCAAAAAGACCCATCAGGCCTTAGCCTGAGCTGCAGTCAGGACCTGAAACAGCAGTAGATTCAGGTGCAGCCACAGTGCTTGTGATAAAACAACATACTCCACCTGCTCTGCAGACACCTGTTACCTGCTTTTGCTACAATGTGGGTTTCAGTACATATTTGTAATGCTAATATAGCTAAGAATTTTATCTCTTTTTGAAAACAAAAAGGCATGTAACCTTCAGAGAAACTAGGGAGTTACAAGACTTGGGTCCACTTAACACAAGTGAAAAGTACTTCAGATAAGTGCAGAATAAGTTTCCCCATTGGTCTATTCCTAAGAATGGGATCTTTCTATTTTCTCCTCTTGGGACTCCTTCCCTTTCCTAACTAGGACTTTGGGCCTGAAAGTTCCACATGTAAGGTTTTTATTTTCTAATTTAATTTAATTGTACATATCAGCCACAGATTCCCCGTCTCCCTCCTCCTGCCCCTCACCCTCTCCCCTACCGACCCACCATTCCCATCTCCTCTAGGGCAAGGACTCCCCTGGAGATTCAGTTCATCATGGTAGATTCAGTTGAGGCAGGTCCAGTCCCCTGCTCCCTTCACCCAGGCTGATCAAAGGGTCCTTGCATAAGCCCCGGGTTCCAAACAGCTCATGCACTAAGGACAGGTCCAGATCCCAATGCCTGGGGGCCGCCCAAACAGCTCAACTGCCTCACTTATCCAGAGGGCCTGATCCAGTTGGGGGCTCCTCAGCTATTGGTTCATAGTTCATGTGTTTCAATTAGCTTGGCTATTTGTCCCTGTGCTTTTTCCAATCATGGTCTCAACAATTCTCAAACATACAATCCCTCCTCTTTCTTGCCAATTGGACTCCTGGAGCTCCACCTGGGGCCTGGCCATGGATCTCTGCATCTACTTCCATCAGTCACTGGATGAGAGTTCTAACATGACAGTTAGGGTGTTTGGCCATTTGATCACCAGAAAGGGTCAGTTCAGACTTTCTCTTGACCATTGCCAGTAGTCTACAGTGGAGGTATCATTGTGGATTTCTGGGGACCTCTCTAGCACTTTGCTTCTTCCTATTCCCATGGGGCCTTCATTTATCATGGTCTCTGTTTCCTTGTTCACCCTCACTGTTCTTGACCCAGCTGGGATTTCCTGCTCCCATAAGTTCTCTTTCCCTCGATTCTTGCCCTCCATTAACCCCGTCACCTCACATACAGTTTGCTAATGTAGATCTCATCCATTTCTCTGTTGTTGGGGGATCCCTATGTCTTTCTTAGGGTCCTGTTTTCTAGGTAACCTCCCTAGAGTTGTGAGTAGCAGTCTAGTTGTCCTTTGTTTTACATCTAGTATCCTCCTATGAGTGAGAACATACCATGTTTGTCTTTCTGAGTCAGGATGATTTTGTTCTAGATCCATCCATTTGTCTGCAACCCTCATGATGTCATTGCTTTTTGCTGTGGATATCGCTCTGTATAAATAAAATGCTATTTGGCCAGTGGCCAGGCAGGAAGTATAGGCAGGAGAAGAGAGAATTCTGGGAGGTGGAAGGCTGGGGCAGAGAGAAGCTGCCAGCCACCGCCATGAGAAGCAACATGTAAAGACACCGGTAAGCCACAAGCCATGTGGCAAAGTATAGATTAATAGAAATGGATTAATTTAAGATAGAAAAAGTAAATAACAAGAAGCGTGCCACGGCCATACAGTTTGCAAACAATGTAAGTTTCTGTGTGTTTACTTGGTTGGGTCTGATCGTCTATGGGCCTGGTGGATGAGAGAGATTTGTCCTGACTGTGGGCCAGGCAGGAAAACTCTAGCTACAGTTTTTCTCTGCTGAGTAGTACTCCATTGTGTATATGGACCACATTTTCTTTATCCATTCTTCAGTTGAAGGGCATCTAGGTTGTTTCCAGGTTCTGGCTATTACAAACCATGCTGATATGAACATAGCTGAGCAAATGCCCTTGTGGTATGATTGAACATTCCTTGAGTATATGCCCAAGAGAGGTGTAGCTGGTTCTTGGGGGAGATGGATTCCCAATTTTCTAAGGAAATGCCATATTGATTTCCAAAGTGGCTGTACAAGCTTGCATTCCCACCAGCAGTGGAGGAGAGTTCCCCTTGCCCCACATCCTTTTCAGCATAATCAGTGATCAGTGTTTTTGATCTTAGCCATTCTGACAGGTATAAGGTGGTATCTCAGAGTTGTTTTGACTTGCATTTCCCACATAATTAGGGATGTTGAGCAATTCCTTAAATGTCTTTCAGCCATTTGAGCTTCCTCTGTTGAGAATTCTGTTTAGTTCTATAGCCCATTTCTTAATTGGACTGTTGGGCATTTTGATGTCTAATTTCTTGAGTTCTTTATATATTCTGGATATCATTCCTCTGTCAGATGTGGGGTTGGTGAAGACCTTTTCCCATTCTGTAGGATGTCGCTTTGTCTTGTTGACCACATCCTTTGCTCTACAAAAGCTTCTTAGTTTCAAGAGGTCCCATTGATTGATTGTTTCTCTCAGTGTCTGTGCTACTGGTATTATATTTAGGAAATGATCTCCTATGTGAATGCATTCAAGACTACTTCCTAAGTTCAAACATTTTAACTTCTGTTTCTAGTTTATATCTGTCTTGGTATACTTCTAGTTAGCTGACAGACATGTCTAAGTATCAGCTCCTGACTGCAACCTTCTCCAAATGACTGATATTCTTGAACTTGCTGAAAACTGATGCAGACAAGTCCAGCCAATGTGATTGGTCCCTATCTCTTCAGTGGGATCAGTGAACCAGATATTTCTGGTGAATATCCCATTGCCTGAATCCCCTTTCAGCCATTGATTAGCACTCCAGTCTTCCTGAGCCCTGACATCAATGTCCTAGTTTCAGCAGGAAGTAGTTACAAAAGAGATTACATCTCCTCTTTAGGGGAGAAAATAGCTACCTATAGTGCCAATTGGCATACCGGGAAAGGTACCTGTTAAGGCCAAATATACCAAGTTCTATCAACAGGTAGATTTATTAGCTGAAATAATTCTATAATATGATGGGGTACTAACCTGCTCTGTGAAAAACAGAGAAGTTATGACAAGCTTTAAAACAAAATTGTTGTTTATGTACATCTCAGGAATCATTAGACATAATCTGGCTGTACTCAAAAAAAAAATTCTTTGCAAAATAGAGCACCTGAGATAAAGTAAGTAACTGGTACCTATTCTCATTTTTCAGGTTCCTTTTAGATAGTAACTCTGATTTCAGCCATCAGAGGTCCTTTGCCCCTTCTACTTCTGCTAATTGCTGTTGGCTCTTGCATCACCAATGCCTATAATTCCTGTCTGGGTACCAATAAGCTGATGGGCATTAGATCCCAATATAAACCGGTACCCAACACAGATTCAGGATGTGACTCAAGATATAACTCAAGGGGATAATGGGAGAGCCAAAGTTACATTATAAGTTTTAACTACTGTGCCCCCAAAAGATCCATGAAAAAAATATGCCTCTGATCTGCAAACCCCTTGCCAAAGAACAGATAGTTCCTGAAATGTTGGAGGCTATTTATTATGTAAGATAACAAGTTATATGCTTTCACTCTCCTAAACAAATTTGTTTGACCCATCAACACCAAATACACATGACCATATGGGGGCCAGAAATTCATAGGCAGGAAATACATCAGGCTGTATGCTTGCTCCTAATTGGAAATTGTGGGAAATGTGAATTGTGGATTTGGCATTCCTAAGACCCTGAAAACTATGACTCAGGGCAATTTTCTAGAAATTGAGAAATAGACCTGGCCAGAAAATCCACCCATCTGGCCAGCATTTAATTAAAACTTGCTTCAAATTTGACTTTAAACTGTATTAGTGGTCTTATCCTTGACTGGTAGGAATAACAATTCCTCCTACCTAGTATCTAAGTATATTTCATACGTAATAAGACCTTGAAGAAAAAGTTACCACAGAATAGAAATAACTAAAACTGCTCATTAATGACTTTAAAATGGTAATCCAAACCAAGGTTAATCCAAGACTTTGTCTATGCAATATGATAATATTTTCTTATATTCTAAGAGGCTATAACTTTTGATGGACTTCACAGTCAGAGTTAATATTACACCTTGTGGCCACCTTAGATTTAAAGACTCCTACTATGTACTTAGCCTGTTTGTCTAACCTACCTTTAAAAGAACAATGTAACAGTGTAACAACCAACCTTATTTGCCTTGCCATTCCCATGTAATCAACCATTACAATCTTAACTAATGCATAGCTGTAGTCTTAAGTTATGTACTCTTCCATGTCCCTGACTCATAATAATGTATGTATATATGTGTGTTATAGAAACAAAAACGTTGCTGAAAGTGGTCTTATAAAATTAGTGTCCACAAAAGATACTAGAAGCAGCATTTGGTTATTGCTTGATAATGTTTGGGTTTTTGTTTGTTTGTTACCTTGTTCAGTTTTAAGTCAATGATTTGATCACTTAGAAAATTCTGTTCAAGATTTCTGTAAGGTATCCCTCATTCCCCCTTGATGTGATGCTTCCTGTGATATTCAATAAGTGCAGACCAAAGTCCTTTGTTAGAGACAGATACTGTCAGATACAAATACAATCAGAGGGATATATTCACAAGAGAACTTTGAAGTAGGCATAGGCATACTTATCAAACAGACAGGGATTACAAAAGACACTTAGAAAATGAAGTAGAAACTCAAACCTTGGCTATTTTACACAAATGTAAAGTGCTTTTAATCCTTTTTTAATGTGATACCAATACATTATTGGTGACTGTATTTATTATCAGTGTGTTCAAACCTATGAACAAGACCTGGGTGCATCACTGAAAATTCAAATCACCTCTCAACAAAATAGATTGCTTTGAATTAATGCAACTTTCTCATAACTTTCATAGCACTGCCAGAAGGATGCTTGTTTACAACCCATCTGTAACTAATGTATTACCCTTGGCAATACATAATCTGGAAAGCAATTATAACACACAATTTCTTACTGGGAATGTGGAATACTCAGAAGTTATTTATAAGTTACAGAGTCAGTTATCAGCTAGCACACTATTCAAATGTAAGCATAAAAATGGAGGCAAGTGATATTGCAGATATAGAAGTGGCTGATCAAAATATACATCAATGGGACCAAAGCCTGAGTCCTGTTTTACCACTCTAAAGTGCAGATTATTTTCTACTCTGATATCAAAATACTGATAGGTATTTTGAGAGTCAGGATGATTATTGACTCATTATGTAACATATGAACACTAAGGGATTCTGCACAGTAGCAGGCACTTGGATGTATGAGTCACACAGGTTCATGCACTCTGGGTTCTCTGGACACTGAATATGTGAGGATGTTACTCCCTATCATAGACACTCCTGCACATGACACACATGTGTCTGTATTGAGCTATGCATATGATAAGCTGTTTCTGAAACTTCCACTCAAAATTCATTTTGGAGTTTCTGATGGAATCTACTTCAACACGTTCAAATGGTGATGAGAAAAACAGTTTGCTGAACTAAACAGGTTAGCAAATTTTCTTAAGATGACTCATGTCTGGGGCCTTCATGTCCATTGACATGAATGCAATCATTGGGGGGTGGGGAAAGAATGATCATTAAACAAAATTATTATTTGCCACCTGGATACAGACACTTAGGTGCAGAGCCACGGGCCAGAAAGTACTTAAGAATTCCCCCAGAAGAGAAGAGCAGCCTGAATAATACTGAGGGCCATAAATGCTTTTCTCAGTAGTAACTACAGTAATAAAAAAAGACACATGGGCACACTCCAGCGCATTGATACACGAGCTTCTGCCTGACAATTCATGCTGCACTTTGCTCAGGCTCATGTGCAGGTGATGTGATAAAGATGTTGTCTTTGGTGTTTGCCATCTTGATCCTGGAGGATTTTTTGCTTTTAAGTGTGACAGATCACAAGTGCTTCTGGAGAATAAAACTAAGTGAAAATGAGGATGGAGATGTGGAGGATGATTGTTTTTTTTACATTTACACAAAACAGGGTCCACTGGTGAATGACCATTTCAGTGGAAATCTACAAACTCAGTAAGTGCCTCTTTCATTTATTTATGTTTATCATAGTGAATAATATGTGCTAGGGCTATAGATAGGTTGACCATCCTTCTCTCTGTCTATTCTCCCTTTTTCCCATCCACACCACTAAGACTAAACAAAAATGTATTTGGTGTTTTGTTGCTGATTATTTCCCTGTTTCCAGATTAAGGGTTATTTTTTTGCTCATCCCTTTAGAGTGATATTTTTTGGGATGAATGACATACACTTTCTACCTTGTTCCTAGAGGGGTATAATTATTAGTTATGCTTCTCACTTGGTGGGGTCATGCAATGTCCCCCAGAAACACAGTGCAAAGCACTACCCCAAGTTTCCTTTTTAGGGGCTGCAGTAAAGTGGTCTTTCAATGATCGACTACCATTCCTTCCATTAGTATGGAAAGCCCAGTTCCTGTACAGAGATGATCTTGATCTTTCTGATCTGCTTTATGGGTAAATTTCTTATGGAGATATTTGTCTTTTGTTCAAATAATCTACATATCATCATTTTCTACCTGCCTGGCTATGACTTATAGCTGCAATCAAGAATAGGAATAAAATGTCACTATGAAAATTTTATTTTTCCCTTTCAATTACGTTTCATTTGATCATATGCATAGCCACAGATTGGTTGTATTAACAATGCCATGTCTTTATTAAAGTTCTAGGTTAGAAATTTATGTATCAGCTATTTAGATTATTTGAGTAAAGAATTTTGTTCATCTGTTATAAGAGAAGATGTCACTTCAAGTATTAACCTGCTATTTGCCTTGTCATGTGCCAGAATGAAAGCTATTTCCTGCAGTACCTATCAATATCTGAGAGAGGGTTATTAATACCACATTTTCCACTATTGAAGATGGTTTGTTAAATTCATACTTCTACATCATGATTTTGCCTGGTATTTTAACATTTTGGACACTCACCCTACATTTATGTCTCTATTTCCTCTTTCCCTAGTGATACAAAAATGTATTTAAATATTATAGCAATATATACATGACATATTCCTTGACTTGTATGGTAGACTATCACTTTTTTCATTAATGAGATGTGGAGAATTTGGAATTTGAGTTAGGGAAATCATACCAAGTATCCCCTGGATCATGCTAAGGAAATTGTCACAAATAAAACAAATTTTTGGTAACAAATTCTCTTTAATACAGGATATTGTTCTATCTATGAGGTCCAGCACAATGGAGTTTAATAGCTTGGGACAAACATTGTATTCAGTTATTTATAGCTTATGTATGAATTAAATTCAAAGCAGAGGAGGATGTTTTGAGACTGTGGATCTGATGAGAGAAATGTTCTAAGAAGAAATGGAAGTAAGAGGAAGTTTAATGAAACTGAATGAATATAGTGTGATTATCACTAGCCTGGATATCAAATATATGGTTATGGGTAATGGATGATAAGAAACATTCTAAGAGTGATCATATAAGGAATTAGTATCCACAGTAAAATACACCATGGCAATGATTGTCCCAAAGTCCAAAAGGTAAGCCAAAGTTGAGAAAGACCTGAGGGGAAAGTCAGTGAACTTTGAAAAAAAGTCAAGAATAGGCGGAATTGTGCACTATGCCCCATCAGCCTCTAGCATGCAGAATTTGGAGAGCAACTTTGTCTTCTTGGAAGTTAAGGTGAGAGCATTTGTACTTCCTCTTATCATTCACACTCCAATCTCATCATCTGATGGGCCAACATGCCTGAGTAATGGAGTAATGTGATCTCTCTTCATAACGATGCTGGGAATTTTATGTCTGTAAAACAAATTGTTGAAATTAAAGGTCCTTTTCATATCCAGGCTTACATACTTACATGGTATAAGATAAGAGAAGTCTAAAATAATGTTTTAAACTTTTCTGAGTTATGAGAGATAAAAGACCATAACACAACATATGTTTTCATATCTAGATGCCTGACTTTACCTTTTTACAAATGAGAAATCTAAGTTCAGTATTTGTTAAAGTAAGACATGGCTCGTGTAGACATAAATGCCTCAGGTATGCAAATACCTTGACCACTCAGACTTACTTACTTCCTTTGCCATGCCATGATGCAAACTGGTAACTAGGTTTGCTATAATTTGGTAATGCGCTTGTCTTTGTATGCTATGGAGATGATTGAGAATTTTTGTAATAAATAAAAATATTTAAATTTAAGTAAATCATGGTATGGCTGTACAATGGCATAGATTGTGTATAAAAGCTGTTCAATAACTCATCAAAATTATATTTTGATAATACAATAATGAAATCAAAATTATTAACTATCATTTAGTGACTATTCACCATATACTAATCACTATCTAAGGACTTTACATATATTAACTTAGTCCTGGTGGACCTAGAAAAGAAGGTACTACTGTGGTCTCTTTTTTTCTAACTTTTTATCTCTTTTATTATTTAAAACAATTTCTAATTTAAATATATGTTGATCATGTTTTTTCCTTCACCCAAGTCCTTCCAGATCCTCTCGCCTTCCCTACTTACCCAATTTAAAGTTCTTTCTCAAAGAAACTGACAAAAACCCAAACAAGAAAACAAATAAAACATCACCCCAAAAGAAACAAAAAACAGCAACCATTAAAGAATGTGTCAATGAAAGTCCTTCATAGTTTAACTGTATACCTATCAGATGAAGACACACTGAGGCTAGATAACAAGGATGATCCAAAGAGTGATGCATGGTTTTGCCTGTGAAAGGGAAATAAAAGAGATCTCCTGGGTAAACTGGGGGCAGGGGTAGTGGGGTAGAGGGATGAGAGCTTGAAGAAGTGGATTGGGTGGACTGGGAATGAGAAGCACATTGGAAGTGGGATGGAGGGGGATAGTAACAAAAGAGACATCTGATGTCAGGGCCATTTGGGTGTAAGCGAGAAACCTAGTGCCCAGGAAACCTCCAGGAATCCACAAGGATGACACCAGATAAGACTCCTAGCAATAGTGGAGAGGGTACCTGAACTGGCCATCTACTGTAATCAGATTGGTGACTACCCTAATTGTCATCAGAGATACTTTATCTAGTAACTGATGGAAGCAGATGCATAGAGCCACACCAAGGAGTCTTGCTGAAGAAAGTAAGGAGGGAATTGTACAAGCAAGGGAGTTCATGATGGGGATCCCACAGAGACAGCTGACCTTAGCTAGTGGAAGTTCATGGACTCTGGACCAACAGTTGGGGAGCCTGCATGGGACCAACCTAGGCCCTCTGCATGTGTGTGATGGTTGTATAGCTTGGTCTCTTTCTAAGGCTCCTAGCAGTGAGATCAGGACCTGTCCCTGGTGCTTATCTGGCTTTTGGGAACCTGTTTCTCATGTTGTATTACCTTGTCTAGCCTTGACAAAAGGGTAGGATCTTGGTCCTGTCTTGACATGATGTGCCATGCTTTGCTCAAGCCCATGGGAGGTTTGCCCCTTTCTGAATGGAGACTGGAGACAGAGGAGGAGTGGAAGGGGAGAAGGATAGATGGGAAAGGAAGGACTTGGCAGAGAGGAGGGAGGGTGCATATTGTGGTTAGTATGTACAATAAATGAAAATGATATTTAATAAAATGTAATAAATAAATAAAATTTGAAGCAAAGTCTAAAAAATACATTAGTATTGTCTGTGACAGAAATAATAAGTAGTAATGATATTTTACCACAAATATAGCATAGATTCAAACCCTTCAATATGAATCTGTGAGAGATATGAGAGGACAATCAGAAGCACTAGTGACCCAGACAAGAACAGAGGAGCTGTTCCACTGATCTTGATTGACATTATCAGGATAGCACTGGAAAAGCAGCTGGAAATCAAAATATTATTCAATATACAGTACTCATAATAATGTACATAAATATGCGATAACGCTCATAAGTAAAGCTAATTTCCACCTTTTTCTATGTAGTCTATTTCAACTTATTTTGTTGTTCTCTTGTGGATATTGCTCTGTATAAATAAAGTACTAAGAGAGATTTGTCCTGACTGTGAGCCAGGCAGGACTGGAGAAAGCTCCAGTTACAAATGGTGCCTAGAGGGTTGGCAAGAGTTTCCACCTAAAACCTGAGAAAAAAGATTCTAAAACAGAGCTAAAAACAGCTTCCTAGCTGTCTCTCTCAAGTGAGTGGCAGCCTGTGGGTTTGAGCTACTATGGCAGATTCCTGCCGTGCACGTTTGACTGGCAGGAAGGTGGGAATGAGGCATCTACAAGCAGCACATTACACTGCGTGGTGGGTTTAGTCTTTGCTAGTATGAAAAAAAAGGGGTTCTGGACTACATGCTGCCTTGATAGAAGCATAGAACCACTGTTTCTTGGAGTTGATGGCTCCCAGAGCTGGCGGTAAATGTATCTTTTGACCCTAGTAGTGTTCTACAGCTCCAAGACTCAAACAAACTTATAGTCAACACCATCCTGCCTCACTTACTAGTGAACCACCTAGTTGATGCTCTCTTCATCCATTTGATAAACATTTTGTACTCATATATCACAGAAATGAATTATGTGGACTCACATCCTTGATGATTTCTCAGTCTAAATAGGACAAATAAAACACTGTATTGATAAACTGTGAAGAGTGCTATAACAAGAGACATTATCATACCCAGTAGAATGGCAGAAGAGTTAAATAGCTACTGGGTTTGTTGTTGATATATTTACCTTTGGAATCATCTTTGTATATGAACCTGACTCTAATTATAAGTAAATTATATTTATTTATATATTTATTTATTCATTTATTTATTTATTCATTCATTCATTCCATGTATATTTATCTCTATCATTAAATAAGTAGATTAGTTTTTCTACCAAGAATTTTGTCTAAGTTCTACATCCTTCAATAATAAATGAACCTTAAGTACTGAGAAAAACAAGGTATACACATGAAATAATAAAGAATTCCTAGGACAAAACAATTACAAACATTATAAAAAAAAAAAACACTGAAAACATTTTTTCTTAACACCAAGTATAAAGAAAAGTCCCTTCATGCTCTGCTATTATTCAGTATAGTGTACAAACTCTCAGGAAGTATCACAAAGATTTTGGAAGTAGAATTCTAATTGTTTCTATCACAAAAAATATGATTCTGTCATTAAAATTCTCAGGAATTAGACTAGAAAATTTTTGGATGACACCAATACTTTTTTTTGGTGTAATCCAAGAGTGTGACTCTGAGACTACACCAAGAGGTCAAGTTCTGAGGATATGGAAGTGGGGCTGGACAAAGAGGCTCCTGCTAGCAGGCTGCAGCAAAACTAAGAATAAGGGCTGGAGAGATGGCTCAGTGGTTAAGAGCACTCACTGACTGCTCTTCCAGAGGACCTGAGTTCAATTCCCAACACCCACATGGCAGCTAACAACTGTCTGTAACTCCAAGAGCTGACACCCTCACACAGACATACATGGAGACAAAAACATCAAAGCTGTGCTGTCAATAAATTGGGAAAGGTTACTGAAAAAAAAACTAAGAATAAGTCTGGAGAGACTAGAATAGAGGACTGAAAGGGGGATAAAGGTCATCATCACCTGAGTCCCAGACTAGTGTTACAGCTCTGGTTCCCTGACATCAAATCTGTGGTTCCACATAGTCACAAAGAATGAGATGGAGGTGGCCTAGAAGAGAAGGCTGAAAGGGGTCATCAAAAAGAGCTCAATATTCTACATCTTTGTGGTTACCATCAAAAGCAATTCATTAAATGTATCATTACTTTACCTGTTGTTATACTTGTGTGTTGAATGAGCATTTCTTAGTGTGTGGATTATCAAACTAGGTTTCAAATATATCAGCCCATCTTATGATTTAATCAGAACTTCTGTGGCTGAGCAAAGCAACTTTCTTCACTAATTCACACTTACCCTTTGGTTGGTGATGAAAAGAGATGTGTTGCTGAGGATGATTTGTTGTTAAATAAAACACTGATTGGCCAGTAGCCAGGCAGGAAGTATAGGCAGGACTAACGAAGAGGGGAATGGAGAGAACAGGAAGGTAGGAGGGGAGACTGAGAGCAGCCACCAGAACAAGGAAGATGTAAGGTACCAGTAAGCCATGAGCCACATGACAAAGTATAGATTAATGGAAATGGGCTGAATATAAGAGTAAGAGCTAGACAATGGTAGGCCTGAGCTAATGGCCAAGCAGTTTAAATAATATAAACATCTGTTCGTTTATTTTTTAAGTGGGTTGTCGGACTAACAGGGCTTGGCGGGGGCTAGAGAGAAGGTCTCCAACTACAAATGGTGCCCAAAGGCGTGAATTTCCACCTAAAACCTGAGAATATTTAACAACCAGTTCAAAATGGAGCTAAAAACAGCTTCCTAGTTGTTTCTCTCAAGTTGGCGGGTTCCTAGCGTGTGCAGTTGACCAGCAGTGTGGCGAAAATGAGGCATCTACAAGCGGCACATTACACTGTGTGGTGGATTTATCTTTTGCAAGTACAGAAAAGCAAAACCAAAAAAAGTGGTTTCTGGACTACACTCTGCTTTGATAAAAACATAGAACCACTATTTCTAAGAGTTAATGGTGGCTCCCAGAGCTGGCGGTAAGCGTACCACCGCCACATTGGAAAACTGAAGTGGGCAGAGCTACCAGCCAAAGCTCCTACTTTAGCCCTAGTAAAGCTGCAGTTTAAAACAGTAGATTCACAATAAGACAGATTCATATGGAATAAGACTTTAAATGCTTTACAATGTGTGTAAAAATGTACATAGTCTTGTAAGAGAGAGAAAAGGAAATACATACAGTTATATAAACAAATAGTTTTTAAAAATAAAGTCTTTAAAGAGACAGTAAAGGTAGTACAAAAAATAAGCCACATAAAGATGGATATTACACAGAGAATCTGGATTGTGTTGTCTTTGGGATTTTTAACTAAAGAGAGGTATTTGATTGTAAAGGCAGCAGAGTTAAAACAATCTGTACATTTTAAAGACACCTTGACTTCAAAATTTGGATATAAGGATATGTTGCTTTGGAAAGGAGGCTTTGCTTTTGTTTCCACAGAAAGCCAGAGGCTGTGGATTTGTTCCAGATTAAGATACATCAGGTTTGACCAGCCAAGACCCCCTGAAAGGTCTCTGATGACACGATGACCCAGATGATCCAACATCCAGAATGGTTTCAAGGCAACTGACCCAAAAATTATACCCTCACGGACTACTCCATAATCCTAAATTTTTCTTTATGTCCCCAGAAGATACAGCACCCCCCTCCAACAGGAAGTAGTAAGAGAAACTATGCCCAAATTCCCAAATATATCAAGCAGGCTTTGGAGATGGAATTGGCTCACTCCATCTCTAAACCCAGACATATTGATTAAAAAAAAAAGAAGAAGAAGGTTAAAAGATTCTTGTGTCCCAAATCAGAAGAGCCCTCTGGTGTGGGACAGAAAAAGGGTAGATTAATGAACTTACTTTTAAAGAACAGCAACTAGTTTAAAATGTTTTACATTGGTATAGATTTTAGTCTATTGATACAAAGTGAATTTTGTTATACTGTGTGCATATTTCTACTCTTGTTTAAAGTATTATGTTTGTTCAGTTCATTTAAAATTGTAATGGATAATTTAAAAATGGATTAATAATTACTCATCTATGATAATCATACTCATAGCCATGTTACTTAAGTCTTCTAGGTATACATAGATATATTTCAGATAGATAGGTAATCTTCAAATACTTCAAAGACCTACAGAATATGGCATTTAAAATATTTTTAAAAATTTAGACTTTCTGGACAATGAGTCATGTCTGCTCCTGGCAGCACTGACTTATTTCAGAGAAGAGGATGGGCATCGAAGACACTCCATTATGGAGTTTATCTTCTTCTTGGCAAAAATAGCCATTTGGACATGAAACTGTTCTTGCCTAGACTGCTTAAAAATATATCAACTGGACATACAGGACCCATAAGAAGGTGACCACTGAACTTTGCTTGGCAAAATGGTCCTTCAGGTTCCTGCTTCGCAGAGGAAACTGCCAGACATTCTACAGGACACAGAGAGAAATGAATGAGAGACTCTAGCCTTGTGGGCTGAAGACAGATGCCCCAACTTTACAAAGGAACATTAGGTGACTGTCCAGGCTGCCAACTGTCTCTGTCTACCCTGCAAGACTCCCAAAAGTTGCTTGCATCTTCTCCTGTTTCTCAGGTAATAGTATATCCTTCTGGGGTCTTTGATGTAGTTGAAACTAGATAGTTACAAATTTCCTTAGTTATGATAAAAGATAAGTTAGATATAAAACCTTAGACTCACAAATATTAGATAGGATATATTCTTTAATTTTGCCAAATAAACTAGTTATTATAAATAGACTAGATATTATAACTGTAACTCTTGCTTGATAATTGTTTTGTTATATGTAGTTTTACTATGTTAAAGTTAAAACCTTCCTTTTTGAAATAAAAGAAAATGGGGAAGTACTGTGAATGATTTGTTGTTAAATAAAACACTGATTGGCCAGTAGCCAGGCAGGAAGTATAGGCAGGACTAACGAAGAGGGGAATGGAGAGAACAGGAAGGTAGGAGGGGAGACTGAGAGCAGCCACCAGGACAAGAAGATGTAAGGTACCAGTAAGCCATGAGCCACATGGCAAAGTATAGATAAATGGAAATGGGCTGAATATAAGAGTAAGAGCTAGACAATGGTAGGCCTGAGCTAATGGCCAAGCAGTTTAAATAATATAAACGTCTGTGTGATTATTTTATAAGTGGGTTGTCAGACTAACAGGGTTTGGTGGGGGCTGGAGAGAAGGTCTCCAGCTACAATGTGTATTATATGTATATGATTTCTTTACATTTCCATCATTGCTGAAGCTTGGATATTAAGGTCTGCTCAAATGCTTGCACTTGATTTGATACCAGTTTGACACTGCCTGTATGTGGTGTAATTAACAGGTAGTTTAAGTTACTGGTAATGCATATTCTCCAATGAAATTGTGTGATTCCAATTCCCTATTATTTTCTCCTTTGTATCCTACCCATGATTTGAGTGGTTTTGGTGATAACTCTCTCCCATCTTGAATCATGGTGCTATAGGGAACAAAAGCCAATGATCAAACTCCATTCAGATCAACTGAAATCTCCAAAACCAAAAGCCTTCTATCTTCTGTTTTAAGGCTCATTGCCTTGAAGATTTTGTTTTGATAGTATAAAACTGTCAAGCACAGGTACATCTGAATTCACCATTATGGTGTATCTTTGGATTTTTAATAAATATATTATTAATTAATATAACATTTTTATTACTCTTACATTAAATATGGTCAAAAACTAATATAAATATGCTGATTATTATATACTGCTGTGTTTGTTTTTCTCATTCCTAAACTCTTGTGAAAAGTCTTATGTTATCACAATTTATAAATGTTGCAATTATTTTGTATTTTTCAACAAATTTTTACTTAAGAAATTTGTGTATGAGTACTCAGAAAAAAATATAATTATTTATTGTCTGAGGCATTTATCAGTAAATACATGAATTCACATCAATAACACTTTTTTCTAGTTGCTGGGTTCAGTCTTAACTTTCTGTCTCTTCTATGGGAGAAACAGAAATTAATATAAAACTTCTCTTTTTAAAAAAATATTTTTATTATATGTGTGTTTTGTCTGCACATATGGAGTCATATCTCCTGGAACTGGAGTTACAGATGGTTGTGAGCCACCATATATGTGCTGGGAATTGAACCTGTGTCCTCTGGAAGAACATCTAGTGCTCTTAACCACTGAGCCATCTCTCCAGCTCCCTTTAAAACTTATCTAAAGAATATAAATATATTGTACTGGTATCTGTTATTTTTACAGTAATGTTTTTTTATTTGGTGTTACAATTTTTACATTTAAAGTTTCCACATAAGATAATTTAATAATCATATTCATATACATTTATATACTTTATATCATCCTGTTCATTGTTCCAACTTGTACACTTCCTTCTTTATTCCCTCGTCACTGTCCCAACACCCTTGTTTGGGAGAAAATCTACTGCTTCTAGTCATATATTTCTTAATTTTATCTTTTATATCTCAGGAAAAATATATGGTAGTTGTGCTTCTGTTTCAGGCTTTTTTAGCCTGATAAATAGTCCTATCCACTGTCATGTAGGATTCCATTAATATGAGGGATAATATTTTTCTTCTGTGTGTATCATATTTCCTTTATCCATTCGTCTATTCACAGCTACCAAATCTGATTACATTGGCAGGCTATTGTGTAGAGTGCAGCAAAAATGACTAGGCAGGTTTGTATATGCTGACTTTGTTTCCTCTTTCACTACACTGGAGAGAATTGTCAATATATTCTGTTAAAAATATTAAATAAAAAATATTGAAATAAAAATCCAAGGTATTATAGGAAGAATAAATCTTTACTAAATACAAAACAACCAACATAGCCTTTGCACACTCCCCAGGTTCACATGGCATTGTTCTTGATTCCCATTGTAATATTTTTTTCTCTTTTGTTTTTTTTTTTGGGGGGGAGGGGATTTTTTATTAAAAAATTTTTTATTCATTTTACGTTCCAATCACAGTTCCCTCTCTTCCCTCCTCCAGCCTGTCCAGCCTCCCCTCCCACAACCCACTCACCCTTCCCTCCTATAAGAAGGTAAGGCCTCCCATGGGGAGTCAGCAGTGCCTGGTACTTTCAGTACAGGAATGTCCAAGCCCCTCCCCCTGCCTCAAGGCTGTGTGAGGCATGCCACCATAGGTAGTGGGCACCAAAAAGCCTGTTCATGGGGGCTGGAGAGATAGTTCAGCAGTTAAGAGCACTGGTAGCTCTTCCAGAGGTCCTGAGTTCAATTCTCAGCAACCACATAGTGGCTCACAACCATCTGTAATGAGATCTGGTGCTCTCTTCTGGCCTGCAGTCATACATGCTGTATACATAATAAATAAATAAATGAATAAATCTTTTTTAAAAAGCCTGTTTATGTACCAGGGATAGATCCTGATCCTACTGCCAGTGGGCCCCTTAAGAAGTTCAATCTACACAACTGTCTTGCTTATGCAGAGGGCCTAGTCCAGTCACAGGAGTTCCTACTAGTTTGGTTTGGTTGTCTCTGTAGGTTTCCCCATCATGATCTTGATGCCCCTTGCTCATAGAATCCCTCTTCTCTCTCTTTGGTTGGACTCCTGGAGCTTAGTCTGATGTTTGGCTGTGGATCTCTTCATCCACTTCCATCATTTACTGGAGAAAGGCTCTATAATGACAATTAGGGTATTCACTGATATGATTACTAGGGTAAGCAAGTTCAGGTACCCTCTTCACTATTGCTAGTAGTCTAAGGTGGGCTCATCCTTGTGGATTCCTGGAAACTTCTCTAGCACCTGGTTTCTCTCTATCCCAATGGTGTCTCTCTCCATCATGATATCTTTTTCCTTGTTCTTCCACTCTATCCCTGTTCCAGCTCAACCATCCTGTTCCCTTATGTTCTCATCCCCCAACCCCTACCCTCCATTGCCCACCCCTAATCCCAAATTTACTCATGGAGATCTCATCTATTTCCCCTTCCCAGGGCAATCCATGTGTCCTTCTTTGGGTCCTCCTTGTTAGCTAGCTTTTCTGGAGCTGTGGGTTTTAGTCTGGTTATCCTTTGCTTGCATCTAGTATCCACTTATGAGTGCGTCCATACAATGTTTGTCCTTCTGAGTCTGGGTTACCTCACTGAGGATGATATTTTCTAGTTCCATCCATTTGCCAGAAAATTTCATGATGTCATTGTTTTTTTACTGCAGGGTAGTACACCATTGTGTTTATGTACCACATTTTCTTTTTTTTTGTTTGTTTTTGGAGTTTTTCAAGACAAGGTATCTCCATGTAGGTTTGGTGACTGTTCTGGATCTCCCTCTGTAGACCAGGCTGGCTTCAAACTCACAGAGATGCACCTGTCTCTGCCTTTCAAGTGCACTACTACTGCCCAGTGTACCATATTTTCTTGATCCATTCTTCAGTTGAGGGGCATCTAGGTTGTTTCCAGGTTCTAGCTATTACAAATAATGTTGCTGTGAACATAGTTGAACATGTGTCCTTGTGGTATGATTGAGCATTCGTTGGGTATATGTCCAAGAGTGTTATAACTGGATCTTGAGGAAGATTGACTGCAATTTTCTGAGAAACCACCATATTGATTTCCAAAGTGGCTGTACAAGTTTGCACTCCCACCAACAGTGGAGGAGAGTTTCCCTTGTTCTACATCCTCTCCAACATAAGCTGTCTTCGGGGTTTTTGATCTTAGCTATTCTGACAAGTGTAATGACAGAGCCATTTTGATTTGCATTTCCCTGATTAGTAAAGATGTTGACCAATTCCTTAAATGTCTTTCAGCAATTTGAGCTTCCTCTGTTGAGAATTCTCTGTTAAGATCTGTAGCCTATTTTTTAATTGTATTGTTCAATATTTTGATGTCTAGTTTCAAGAATTCTGTCCTTTGCCCTACAAAAGCTTCTCAGTTTCAGGAGATCCCATTTATTAATTGTTGCTCTCATTGTCTGTGCTATTGGTGAATATTGTTTTCTCCAGATCTGTGAAGAACTGTGTTAGGATTTTGATGGGGATTGAATTGAATCTGTAGATTGCTTTTAGTAAGATTGCCATTTTTACTATGTTAATCCTATATATCCATGAGCATAGGAAATTTTTCCATTTTCTGATATCTTCTTCAATTTCTTTCTTCAGACACATAAAGTTCTTGTCATACAAGTCCTTCACTTGCTTAGTTAGAGTTACCCCAAGGTATTTTATATAATTTGTGGCTATTGTAAAGGGTGATATTTTTCTGACTTCTTTCTTGGCCCATTTATCATTTGCATATATAAGGGATACTGATTTTTTGAGTTAATTTTAAACTTAATCTTAAATTTAAAAGGAAACTTAAACAATGCACAGAGCCCGAGATGACCTGCAAATGAAGGAGGAGAGTGTCCTCGAATTTCTTGTCACAGGAACCTACTTAGGTGGCACCAACCATGACTTTCAAATGGAGCAGTACAATTACAAAAGGAAAATGATGGTATCTATATCACAAATCTGAAGAAGGCCCAGGGGAAACGGTTGCTTACAGCCCGGACTACCATTGCCATTGAGAACCCTGCTGATATCAGTGTCATCTCCTCCAGGAACACTGAGCAGTGAGCAGTGCTGAAGTTTGCCGCTGCCACTGGAGCCGCTCCAATTGCTGCGTGCTTCATGCCTGAGTCCTTCACTAATCAGATCCAAGCAGCCTTTAGGGAGCCATAGTTTCTAGTGGTGGCTTATCCCAGGGCTAACCTCACAGAGGAATCTTATGTCAACCTGCCTACCCCTGCTCTGTGTAACACAGACTCTTCTTTGTACTACATGAGTATTGTCATACAATGCAACAACAAGGAAGCTCACTCAGTGTTTCTGATGTGGTGAATGTTGGCCCAGGAAGTATTCTGCCTCTGTCTCCCATGACCACCCATGGAGGATATGCCTGATCTATATTTCTACAGATACCCAGAGGTGACTGAGGAGGGGAAAAAGGCTGCTGCTGAGAAGGCTGTGATAAAGCACAAATGGAGTGCACCAGCTCCTGAATTCACTACTGATCAGCCAGAGGTGGAAGACTGGTCTGAGGGCATACAGATATCCTCTGTACCCATTTAGCAGTTCCTAATGAAGATGGACTGTCCAGCCATCCACCAATGATGTATCAGCAGATCCCACAGACCAGTACACTAAATGGGTAGGAGCCACCACTGAGTGGTCTAGGGCTGCTCTGCAGATACCAGGGCAAAGGAGGGAAACAGTGAATGAAAATAAAGTTCCTAAGAGCTTGAAAAAACCCCAACAACATACATAAGGGTCAATATATCTATCCATGTTCAATTAAGTAAGTATAAAATGCATTGTTGGTGATCCAAGGGCCCTTGTGAAGTAAAGGGAGCTCACTCCTCATAAAGAAACAGTCATTGTTATCCTTAGCCTTTAAACACTCAAGACTACATAGGCTCAGAAAATTAAAAGGAAAAAATTCAATGGAATGGAGAGGAAAAAATAAGAAATGTTATGTTATTTATGTTACCTATGAATTTAATGGCCTCCTAAGATCTGTTTATTCTGGTAGATAGATTTTGTTAACCATTTCTCGTTTACTAAGTTATTGTCTTATTTATTCTTTATGGGGGAAAAAATATCAGAATCAAGGTAGCTGATGGAACTCATTCATTTTCTATGTACAGTAAGTATATAAAGATAAAGCCATGAACAGTTTCAGTATTGGCTACTACCTACTTTCTGGTCCATAGACAGTCCACAGGCTTCTTGCCATGTTCACAGACAACAGAGGTAAACTATATGAATTTTCAAAAATAACAGAGTCCCATTTCAGTGAAATCTCTCTCCCAAAAAAACCTTTTAAATATTCTTACATTTTTTCACAGATCTCACATTCTCACATACCGCAGCAATAAGACCTATATCTACATTGAAATGGGTCAGGTAAACAGTTCAGTGACTATAGTCTAAGATTATCATGTTTAGAGCCTAAACTCAAGTGATCATTATGTTCTGTTTTCAGATTGACAGCCAAGAATATCCACTTGATTTTGTCTCTATTTTTTGCCATCCAACAAATAAACAGGAACATTCATGTCTTACCCAATATTTCTCTGATAGTTAAAATCACCTGTGCCAAAAAGGAATATCTGCAAACAATCAGTGTATTCTCAAATAAAGATGCAATTATTCCTAACTACAACTGTAAGCGAGAAAGAAGATTGTTTACTGTACTTACCGGACCAAGGTGGTTCTCATCTGTCACACTTGGGCCCCTCCTGTACATTTTCACAATACCACAGGTGAGGTTAGGTAGGGCTTATAATAAAACCCTCTCTCCTTTTCTGCCACCTTTCTGAGCACCAAGACAGATTGTAATCCATAAATGGCTTTGCGTCTGTTCTGATTCACAGTTTTAAGCATAAATACTCACTTTTGGGCATGTACATGGCAGATTAATTGGAAATAGATCTGAAAGAGTGGAGATGTGAGGTGTTTTAATGTAAGATATTGTCTTATCGATAGTTTTTTAGAAAATCACAAAAAATGTAATAACTAGATAAACAATTCATACTTCCTAACACTCCCAGATTTTTCTTAGAAAGCTTAGAAAGACTGAGATGTATGTATTTATCTTCTTCACATTGTTTATGTTCTTTAGCTTTATTATGGGCCATTTCATCCTCTCCTGAGTGACTCTGAACGTTTTCCTTACCTGTACCAGATATCTCCAAAGCACACATTTCTGTCCTTGGCCATGATGGCTTTGATAACTTATTTTGGCTGGAACTGGGTGGGACTAGTAATTCCAGATGATGACCCAGGCATTCAATTTCTCTCTGACTTGAGAGAAGAGATGCACAAACACAAAGTCTGTTTGGCCTTTGTGAATGTGATCGCAGAAAATAGAGACCAAAAAAGAGCTGAAACATACTATAATCAGATCATGACATCATCAGCAAAAGTTATTATCATCTATGGGGACACAGACTCTGCTCTAACTCTACACTTTAGACTATGGCAACATTTAGGCACTCAGAGACTCTGGATCACCACCTCACAGTGGGATATGACCACAAGTAAAGGGGAGTTCCCCAAAACCTTCTTCCATGGGACTCTCATTTTATCACATCACCATTCTGAGATTTCTGGTTTTAAAAAGTTCATTCAGACTGTGCAACCTTCCAACTACAGTAAAGATATTTCCCTTGCTAGGTTGTGGTGGATGTATTTCAACTGTTCTTTGTCATCTCATTGTAACACACTGAAAAACTGTTCCACCAAAATCCTACTAGAATGGTTATCCAGGAACCAATCTGAAGTGTCCATGAGGGAGACAAGTTACAACCTATACAATGCTGTCTATGCGGTGGCCTGTGCACTTCATGAAATGCTTGTTGAACAAATATCATCATCAGAGAATACTGGGAAAAGACTGGAATTTTACCCCTGGCAGGTAATAAGTCTTCTGCTGAATAATATGAATTGTCAAAGATATAGCTTAAAGTTTACCATAGATTCTAAATACAAGTGTTCTACAAATCTTTCTCCCAAGTGGATGGATTTCTGTACTCTTTTGCTACATATGACATAAACCTGATAATATTGATAAAAGAAGTTAAGAATGTCTCACTCTCCATGAGTATCACTCAGGTGTGCATGTTGTAGGCCATTAATTCCATTAAGTAACTATTTCCAGGATATAATGATATTTAACTCTGTATGTATCTTCTTTTCTTCTATTATATTGAGGACTTCTAATAATGCCATATTTTAGGATAGATAAATGAAAATTAAGAGCATTCATGTTTTCAGATTATCTGTCCTAATGTGACAGTTCAAACTAAACAATAAATGTATTTCAGATGGCCCCTTTTTTGGAGAACAACCAATTTATAAATCATGGAGAACAAATCAACATGAATCAGAAAGGAAAGCTGGATATAGAATACGACATTCTCTACATCATGAATTTTCTACCAGGTATTGGACTTAAAGTGAAAATAGGAAAGTTTTCAAGACATTTTCTACATGGTCAGCAGTTGTTTATGGCTGAAGACATGATAGAGTAGACCATGGACATTAGACAGGTGAGCTGGACTTAACTGTGATGCTTTACATGTGACATAAATACCAAAGGTCTCAAGGTGGGCATGTGCTTCCTCACACTGGGGAGTGCATTACAACATTGGGTAATTTATTGACTCACTTTCTACCTTCCTCAATTTTCTTATATTAAATATGTAACACATTTGACTCCATATTTGCACTTATTGATTGATAATATACCATAAAGCATATGTTTCTAATATTTTTTAAAAACACAACAAAATATCACTCTTTGAGTTGTTGTACTTGTTTATGAATAAAATATTTCAGTGATCTCCTGTAAATCACAGTCTCTACTGTGGAGTATGTCAAATTCTTTTTACTAACATGTATCTTATTTTTGTTAGACACCACCTTCAGTATGCAGTATGCCTTGCAGAGTAGGATTCAGAAAATCCCTTCAGAAAGGAAAGGCTTTCTGCTGTTTTGATTGTACACCATGTCCAGAGAATGAAATTTCCAATATGACAGGTAATTAATTCCATGCCTTACCAATTAGTAGGTTGTGTTTTCAAATCTTCTCTACTCACAGGTAAGTTTGACAGCCAACATATAGATGTGTGTATCCAAGGATCTAATATAACACTGAAATACATAATTTTACCTAGATAATAAAGATTGAATAAGTGGTGGTATTTGCTTTGCCTCAAGAGTCCCAGGGAAATTTTGAAAATGATGTAATTGGTAGTAAATCAAGTAACTGACATAGAAATAATTATTATTGGAGAGAGTAGTAATAGATAAAAATAAAATTAAACTTAATATGAAGACCAGTGTGTAAATAGTTCAATATAATTTAAATATGAGCAAGGTGGAAATGGATATAGTTTACAGACAGAAATTTTTCATTAAAATGTTTAGCACTAAACCAGGCAGTAGTAGTGCATGACTTTAATCCCCACACTCCAGATGCAGAGGCAGGCAGATCTCTGTGAGCTCAAGGACAACCTGGTCTACAAAATGAGTCAGAGAACAGCTGGAGCTACACAGACAAACCCTGTCTCAAAACAAAAAAAAACAACAACAACAAAAAGAATGGTCAGCGTTTTTAGCTACAAAATATAGTGAGTAATACAAGAAAAAAAAGTTGAAATGCATGATATACTGAAATTGGTAATAAAAATTATGTTTAGTCAAATGACACTATGGTATAAGTATAAAATCCAAAGTAATGAGCTAAAGGCATTAACTTTGTCTGTTGAACACAGAATAATTCTCTACATTGTATCTCATTTAACTTTCTAGATACATGTATTTAGAAAATCTTAAAATCATAATGTAACATTTTTATTACATTTAGTAATGATAAAGTGGTTAGAAAAAAATTGAAAAGAATAAGCCAGTGGTTCTCCACCTTCCTAATGCTGCAAGCCTTTAATACAAATCCTCATGTTGTTGTGACCCCCCCAACCATAAAATTACTTTCATTGATACTTTATAACTGAAATTTTGCTACTGTTATAAATCATGGTATAAAGATCTGTGTTTTCCAATGGTCCAAGGTGACCCTTGTGAAAGGGTTTGGAGTCACAACCCACAGGTTGAGAACCTCTGGAATAAATGCTTTTAACCACATGCTTAGATATCAGTTTAGGAAAATAAGATGAAACTTAAAATTACTGAATAACAATGTATGATCCTGATCAGAAGACTGGTATTAGAAAGATTGAGTGCAACTGGATGTGGTTTTCCATTCACTAGGAAAGACACAGGGATCACCCAATGACAGAGAAATGGATGAGATCTACATGAACAACCTGGATGACAGTGGGAGTAATGAAGGGCAAGATTTGAGGGAAAGAAAGCTTAGGGGAGCAGGAGATCCCAGCTGGATCAAGAACAGAAAGGGAGAACGAGGAATAACAGACCATGATAAATGAAGACCACATGAGAACAGGAATAGACAGAGTGCTCGAGAGTTCCCCAGAAATCCACAATGATATATCCTCTGTAGACTGCTGGCAATAGTCAAGAGAAAGCCTGATCTGACCTAGCCTTGTGATAAGATGACTAAACACCCTAACAGTCATCTTGGAACTCTCATCCAATAACTGATGGAAGTAGATGCAGAGATCCTCAGCCAGGGCCCAGGTGGAGCTCCAGTTGTCCAACTGTCGAGAAAGATGAGGGACTGTAAGAGCATGAATTGTTGAATCCAAGATTGCAAAAAGCACAGGGACAAATAGCCAAACGAATGGAAGCACATGAATTATGAACCAACAGCTGTGGAGCTCCCAGCTAGATCAGGCCCTCTGGATAAGTGAGACAATTAAATAGCTTGATCTGTTTGGGAGGCACCCAGTCTGTGGGACCAGGACATGTCCTTAGTGCATGAGCTGGCTGTTTGGAACCTTGAGATTACACAGGGACACATGCTCAGCCTGGAAGGAGGGGACAGGACCTGCCTGTACTGAATCCACCAGGTTTAAATGAATCACCAGGGGTGTCTTGGTCCTGGAGTACATGCAAATGGAGGGGAGGGGCTGGGAGGAAGGTGAGGTGGGGGCGGGAGGGGGGAGGACAGGGGAACCCATGGCTGATGTATAAAATTAAAACACATAATAATAAAAAATTTGAATGTACTCTAGTGTAAATTCCAAGTGTGGAAGGAGGTTCTTGTATCCATATAGTATTGAGATGAAAAACATTCTTACAGTGATATTTTCCAAATAAGTATTGTCATTTGATTTCACTGACACTAAAATCTAGTAAAGAAAATAGTGAAAATGTTAAACACTCTAGCCTACTAAAATTATCACATTGAAAGATAAAACCAAAAAGATTTTTAAGATGTAATGACATTAGATGCTAATTAGTTCACAGAGTTTTCACCTTCCTAATTAATACTAGTTGTGACTTTCTAAACAAGATTTGGGGGAGTATGTATTTCAAAAAAACAGTATGAGAACACTGACATGTGGAATTTACTTTGAGGCTCATGGGAAGTTCATAACATGCATGGTGGCTGATGGCTCTGTGTTCCTTTATGGCCCTTGCTAAAGAACAGTGAATATATATATATATATGCTTCTGTGAATTGCCCACTTTAAAGTATTTTATTGTGCCATCCTAAATCTATATTTGTTTTCAAATAGATAGATACTAAAAAGTCACAAATATGTATTAT
Source organism: Onychomys torridus (assembly GCF_903995425.1). Classification (NCBI taxonomy): domain Eukaryota; kingdom Metazoa; phylum Chordata; class Mammalia; order Rodentia; family Cricetidae; genus Onychomys; species Onychomys torridus. The sequence continues at coordinate 64,941,518 of NC_050443.1, read as the reverse complement.
GGATAATAATAACAGTTTTTGAAACGCGTAAGTTTGACAAAGATTAGGTTTGACAGTGATAGAAATATACGACAACATTATTTGAATTGCTATCTACAGTAACAAATAATGCCAATTTGGCTAAATCTTTCCAATACATTAATTTAACATGTTTGTGAATAACAAAGTGAAATTAAAACTGATGATGTTTCTCTTCATATATCAGACACAGATCAATGTGTGAAGTGTCCACATGACCAGTATGCCAACACAAAACAAACTCACTGCCTCAAAAAAGTTGTGACCTTCTTGGCTTATGAAGACCCCTTGGGAATGGCTCTGGCTTGTTTGGCTCTTTGTTTCTCTGCTCTCACAGCTGTTATACTTGGTGTCTTTTTGAAGCATCAAGACACTCCCATTGTCAAGGCCAATAACCGAGTTCTCAGCTATGTTCTGCTCATCTCCCTCATATTTTGTTTTCTCTGTCCCTTGCTCTATATTGGCCATCCTCAGATAGCCACCTGCAATTCTGCAGCAGACCACATTTGCGATTGTGTTCACTGTAGCTGTTTCTACTATTCTGGCTAAAACAATTACTGTAGTAATGGCCTTCAAGATCACTGATCCAAGAAAAAAGATGAGATGGCTGTTACTATCAGGGACAGCTAACTATATCATTCCCATCTGCACCATGATCCAACTGATTCTCTGTGGAATCTGGCTGGGAACATTTCCTCCATTTGTTGACACTGATCCACACTTTGAACATGGCCACATCATCATTGTCTGCAACAAGAGTTCAGTAATTGCCTTCTACTGTGTCCTGGGATGCTTGGGTTTACTAGCCCTCGGGAGCTTCACGGTAGCTTTCCTGGCCAGGAATCTGCCTGACACATTCAGTGAAGCCAAGTTCCTGACGTTCAGCATGCTGGTGTTCTGCAGTGTGTGGGTCACTTTTCTCCCTCTACCACAGCACCAAGGGGAAAGCAATGGTGGTTGTGGAGATCTTTTCTATCTTGGCCTCTAGTGCAGGACTGCTTGTTTGTATCTTTGCCCCAAAGTGTTTCTCAATTTTATTAAGACCAGAGAAAAATTGTGTACCAAAGCTCAGGGCCATGTGTTCTAAAACTGATAATATCCCTTAAATTTTACTAATGTTTTAAGTCTTCACACCTGGGGAAACCTGTTTTTTTACAAATAGGTCAAAAGTACAAACCAAAGAAAGAAACAGCAACTTCAACAAATGGTGCTGGTCAGACTGAATGGATGAATGTATAAAAATGCAAATATATCCATGTATCAGCCTGCACAAAACTCAACTCCAAATGGATTAAGGACTTCAACATAAGACCAGATATCTTGAATCTGTTAGAAGAGACAATGAGGAATAGTCTTGAACTCTTTGGTATAGGAAAAATGCTTTTTGTAAAGGACACTAATATCACAGGCACTAAGACAAATAACTGAAAGGGTTCTGTAGAGCAAAAGACATCATCACTGGGGCAAAGCATAAGGACACAAAATGAGAAAAGATCTTTACCAATTACACATCTAATAGAGGACTGGTATCTAAAATATATAAAGAACTTAAAAAGTGGACACTAAGAAAACAAATATTCATAGGTATGCAGGTTAATGTCAGGGACTTCAATTCAATTCCATTGATCCTCATGTTGGTTTTTATGCCTGAACCAAGCTGTTTTTATTACGGTAGCTCTATAGTAGAGCTTGAGGTCGGAGATCGTGATGCTTCCAGAGGTTGTTTCATTGTACAGGATTATTTTGGCTATCTTGGGCTTTTTGTTTTTCCATATGAAGTGGAGCATTATTTTTTCCAGATCTGTGAAGAATTGTGTTGGTATTTTGATGGGGATTGCATTGAATCTGTAGATTGCTTTTGGTAAGATCGCCATTTATACTATGTTAATCCTGCCTATCCATGAGCATGGGAGATCTTTCCATTTTCTGACATCTTCTTCAATTTCTTTTTTCAGGGACTTAAAGTTCTTGTCATATAGGTCCTTCACATGCTTAGTTAGAGTAACCCCAAGGTATTTTATATCATTTGTGGCTATTATAAAGGGTGATGTATCTCTGATTTCCTTCTCAGCCTGTCTGTCTCTTATATATAGGATGGCTACTGATTTTTTTGAGTTGATCTTGTATCCTGCTATGGAAACACTTGAATTATGAACCAAAAGCAGTGGAGCCCCCAACTGGATTAGGCCCTCTGGATAAGTAAGCCAATTGAATAGCTTGAATTGTTTGGGAAGCACTCAGGCAGTGGGACCAGGACCTGTCCTTAGTGCATGAGCTGGTTGTTTGGAGCCTGGGGAATATGCAGGGACACTTTGTTCAGCCTGGAAGGAGGGGACTGGACCTGCCTGTACTGAATCTACCAGGTTGAGCTGAATCCCCAGGACAGTCTTGGCCCTGGAGGACATGGGAATGGAAAGGAGGGGTTGGGGGGGGGGGGGGGGGCAGGAAGGGGGAGAGCAGGGGAACCCATGGCTGATATGGAAAATTAAAACACAAATATAATTTAAAAAAAGAAAAGAAAACAAGTGACTCAATTTTAAAATGAGGTACAGATCTAAACAGAGAATTCTCAAAAGAAGAAATAAAACAGTTAGTTGTTTAATTATTTTGTGGCAAGGGGACTTTACTGGGGGGGGGGTCTAGTCTGTTTGGTGTTCTATCAGCTTCTTGTATCTTCATAGGTATTTCCTTCTTTAAATGGGAAAGTTTTCTTCTATGATATTGTTAAATATATTTTCTGTGCCTTTGAATTGGTATTCTTCTCCTTCCTCTATCCCTATTATTTGTAGGTTTGGTCTTTTCATGGTGTCCCAAATTTCTTGGACATTTTGTGTCATGACTTTGTTGGTTTTAGCGTTTTCTTTGACTGATGAATCTATTTCTTCTACAGTATCTTCAACACCAGAGATCTTCTGTTCCATCTCTTGCATTCTGTTGGTTATATTGCATCTGAAGTTCCTGTTAATTTACTCAGATTTTCTATTTCCAGTATTCCCTCTGCCTGTGTCTTCTTCATTTTTTCTATTTCCCTCTGCAGGTCTTGGACTGTTTCCCTCATCTGTTTCATTGCTTTTCCATGATTTTCTTTCAGGGACTTACTGTTTTCTTCTGCTTTATTTGTCCTTTCCTCTAGCTTTTTATAGTGTTCTTCCCATTTTTTGTTTGTCTGTTCCTCCACTTTATTTTTTATTTCTATATAAGGCTCTAGCCTCTTCATGATGTTATTTATAAGGTTGTTTTCTTCTGCTTCTTCCATTCTGTGATGTTCAGGTCTAGCTGTTGGAGAAGGGCTAGGTTCTGGTGATGCTGTATTGCTCTTTATTTTGTTGTATGTACTTCTGCCTTGATGTTTGCCCATTTCCTTGTGGATTCGTTCTTTGTCTCATCAGTGCACTTGGTCCAGACAGAGCTGACAGATTTAAGGAGCCTCTCTCTGGTCCAGATGGAAGCTCTGGTCTGGATGGGAGCTCTGGTCCAGACGGGAGTGCTGGCCAGATGGGAGCTGGGAGCTAGTCTCTGAGTCTCAGGAAGTCACTGGGGTCTCCTTATCTTGTCCAGATGGGAGCTCCTCTTGTCCAGATGGGAGTTCTGGGGCAGGATGGAAGCTCTGGTCCAGATGGGAGTTCCAGGTTGGATGGGAGCTGGGGGCTGGTTTTGAGACTCAGGAAGTGGCTGGGATCTCCTTATCTTGTCCCTATGGGAGCTCATGCAGGATGGGAGCTGAAGGCTGGTCTCTGAGTCTCAGGAAGTGGCTGGGGTCTGGATCAAAGACCTCAACATAAATCCAGTTACAATGAACCTGATAGAAGAAGAGAAAGTAGGAAGTAATCTTGAATGCATTGGCACAGCAGTTCAATTCGTAAATATAACACCAGTAGCACACACATTGAGAGAAACAATCAATTAATGGGACCTGTTGAAACTGAGAAGCTTTTGTAGAGCAAAGGACATGGTCAACAAGACAAAGTGACAACCTACAGAATGGGAAAAGGTCTTCACCAACCCCACATATGACAGAGGGCTGATATCCAGAATATATAAAGAACTCAAGAAATTAGACATCAAAATGCCCAACAGTCCAATTAAGAAATGGGCTATAGAACTAAACAGAGAATTCTTAACAGAGGAAGCTCAAATGGCTGAAAGACATTTAAGGAATTGCTCAACATCCCTAATTATCCGGGAAATGCAAATCAAAATGACTCTGAGATACGACCTTACACCTGTCAGAATAACTAAGACCAAAAACACAGAAGACAGCTTATGCTGGAGAGGATGTGGAGCAAGGGGAACTGTCCTCCACTGCTGGTGGGAATGCAAGCTTGTACAGCCACTTTGGAAATCAATATGGCGCTACCTTAGAAAATTGGGAATCCATCTCCCACAAGACCCAGCTGTAGCACTCTTGGGCATATACTCAAGGAATGCTCAATCATACCACAAGGGCATTTGCTCAGCTATGTTCATAGAAGCATTATTTGTAATAGCCAGAACCTGGAAACAACCTAGATGCCCTTCAACTGAAGAATGGATCAAGAAAATATGGTACATATACACAATGGAGTACTACTCCGCAGAGAAAAACAATGACATCATGAGGTTTGCAAGCAAATGGATGAATCTAGAAAAAAACATCCTGAGTGAGGTATCCCAGACTCAGAAAGACAAACATGGTATGTACTCACTCATAGGAGGATACTAGATGTAAAACAAAGATGACTAGACTGCTACACAAATCCAGGGAGGCTACCTAGAAAACGGGACCCTAGGAAAGACATAGGGATTGCCCAATGACAGAGAAATGGATGAGATCTACATGAACAACCTGGATGACAGTGGGAGTACTGAAGGGCAAGTTTTGAAGGAAAGAGAGCTTAGGGGAGCAGGAGATCCCAGCTGGATCAAGAACAGAAAGGGAGAACAAGGAATAACAACAGACCATGATAAATGAAGACTACTTGAGAACAGGAAGAAGCAAAGTGCTAGAGAGTTTCCCAGAAATCCACAGTGATACATCCTCTGTAGACTACTGGCAATGGTCTCAAGAAAGCCTGATCTGACCTAGTCTGGTGATCAGATGGCCAAACACTCTAACTGTCATGCTGGAACTCTCATCCAATAACTGATGGAAGTGGATGCAGAGATCCTCGGCCAGTCCCCAGGTGGAGCTCCAGGACTCCAATTATCGATAAAAAGGAGGGACTGTAAGAGTGTGAATTATTGAGACCAAGATTGGAAAAAGCACAGAAACAAATTATGGAAACACATGAATTATGAACCAAAAGCTGTGGAGCCCCCAATTGAATCAGGCCCTATCAATAAGTGAGCCAATTGAATAGCTTGAACTGTTTGGGAGGCACCCAGGCAGTGGGACCCAGACCTGTCCTTAGTGCATGAGCTGGCTGTTTGGAACCTTGGGCTAATATGGGGACTCTTTGCTCAGCCTAGAAGGAGGGACTGGACCTGCCTGTACAGAAGCTACCAGGTTATGCTGAATCCCCACGGGAGTCTTGGCCCTGGAGGAGATGGGAATAGAGGGGAGGTGCTGGGGGAATAGGCAGGGGCAGGGGTGCGAGGGAGAACAGAGGAACCCATGGCTGATATGTAAAATTAAAACACAAATATAATTTTTTAAAAAGTATGATGAACTGATGAAGACAATTGAAGACATAAAAAAAAACAGAATTCAAGAAGCAGAAGAAAGAAACATTTAAGGGACTGAAGCTGAAATGGAGATTTAATTGAAAACCCAATAACTCAATTACAAACCTCAAAAGAAAGTCAAGCAGGTAAGTTGAATAATGATGAAAATAGAATATTAGGATTTGAATACTATGTGAAGGATCTAGATTAAATAAGCAAAGAAGAACAAAAAAATTAAACACAGGTAAAGAACAAACAAGAAATGTTGTAAAACATGAAAAAAACATAACTTTACCAGCTGGTTTTAGGGGTCAACTTGACACAAATTAGAGTACTCAAAGGAGGAGCCTAAGCTGAGGAAATGCCTCAATGAGATCCAACAGTAAGACATTTTCTCCATTAGTGATCAATGAAGGAGGACTCAGCTCATGGTGGGTGGTACCATCCCTAGACTGCTGGTTTGGGATTATATAAGAAGGTGGGCTGAGCAAGTCTGGGGAAGCAAGCCAGTAAGCAGCTCCCCTCCAAAGTCTTTGCATAAACTCCTGCTTCAGGGATCCTGCCCTATTTTAAGTTCATGTCCTGACTTCCTTTAGTGATGAACAGCAATTCTGAAGTACCAGCCTAATAAACCCTTCACTACCCAACTTGCTCTTCAGTCATGGAGTTTTGTCTCAGCAGCAGAAACCCAGCTAAAACAATAACCTAGAACTTTAGGCATAGATGAGAGAAAAGAATCCCAAGTCAATGGCATAGACAACATCTTCAACAAGAATCAGAGAAAACATCCCAAAACCAAGCAGAGACACACCCACGCAAATACAAGGAGCACATGGAAGACCAAATAGATAAAATAAAATAAAATAATCTATGTGGCATGTCAGAGTAAAAACACAAAGTATACAGAACAAATAGTTTATTGAAATCTTCAAAAGAAAAATTGTTAGTCATATATAGTGGAAAACACATAATAATAAGAGGTGATTCCTCAATGGAAATGTTTAAAGCCAGAAGAGTATGGAACAACACATTTACTTGAGTCCTAAAAGACTATGACAGCCAGCCTACACTAATATACTCAGCAAAAGTATCTGCCATAGTTAAAAGAAAGGAAAACACTATAAACAGCCTTTAAAAATTTATATCCTCCTGGTAGTTGTGATGTTTAATCCCACACTCAGGAGGCAGAGGAAGGGAAGTCTCTGTGAGTCTGAGATGAGCCTAGATTACAGAATGAGTTCCAGGACATCCAGGACTACACAGAGAAACCCTGTCTTGAAAAAAACTTATATTTATCAAACCAAACCAAAAGAAAATACAGGAAGCAATATTTGGGCTGAAGAAAGGAAAGAGCATAGCCAAGATACTGTGCAAAGAAATATAAAACCATATTGATTAAAATACAAAGTACTACTGTGAACACAAACATCACCACTGAAAATCAACAATACAATAACCACCATTAACACACACATTTCAATAGTAACTTTAAATAACAATGGCTCCAGTTCTCCAGCCAATGAACATACTGTGGCTAAACAAATCAAGAGAGAAAATTCATCTATCTGTAGTCTACAGGAAACATCTCAGATTTCAGGATAGACCCCCACCTTAGGGTAAGGTTTGAATAAAAGTATTCCATTCTTGTACCAGAAAACAAGCAGGGGATACTATACTAATATCTGAGAAAGTAGAATTCAAACTTAAACTAATCAAAAGGGGCATGTCATTTTAATAAAGGGACCCATTAATCAAGAAGACATTAGTATCCTAAGCATTGATGCACCTAACTCTGGAGCGCTCAGTTTCATAAAACATCTGCTACTGAATTTAAAGACATAGATTATCATAGAAAGTGATTTCAATACTTCATTCTTTCCAAGAGACCGATCATCTGAACAAAATAAACAGAGAAACATCAGAATTAAGTGACATCATACTAACAGACTTAGCAAAAATCTGTAGAACAGTCAACACAAACACCAAAGTATATTTATTCTACAGAGCAGCACAAGAAGGCTGAGTCAGGAGTTGCCAGCCAGACACAGTTTTTTCAAAATATGAAATTAATTTTGGAATGTGTTTTCATGCTCCTTCTAGGTTTAGCAGATATGAGGGATTTTTTTCAGATTGCTTATTATTATTGAGATAATCATTCAATTAAATATTTAAAATATCCTTTGTATGCCTCTATGGAAAAACATGGTTTTGCCACATGCAGCTTTTTCTTGTGATTGTATGTGGCTTGAATATGAGAACTTTACTCATGTTGTTTTTCTTTAACCCTCAGAATATAAATTGTCTGATACTATGAATAAAGTTGACTGTTGCATGAGGCTTTAGGCTACTTCATTTATCAAGTCCATTCTCCCAGGTCCCACCATCTCTAGAGTGGTGACATAGACCACTGATACTTAGAGTTGTCCTTCAGCCTTGTTTGTTGGTACTATTTATTTATTCATTTACTTACTTACTTACTTCGTTAGTTAGTTAGTTAGTTAGTTAGTTAGTTAGTTAGTTAGTGTGGATTTTCTCCAACTTTTTTGATGTGCTGGCCTGATATTATTTATTCCTTGTATTTTCTTCAGTGTAGTTATCTTCTCATATTGAAGTTTTCCTTCTAATGGCTGGATTTGTAGATAGATACTACTTAAATTGTGCTTTACTATGGAATACTCCTTTTTCTCTATCTAATGTGATTGGAAGTTTTGCTAGGTTTTGTCGTTTGGACTGGCATCTGTGGCCTCTTCGAGTTTGGAGAACATCTGTCCAGGCCTTCTGAATTTTAGAGTCTCCACTGAGAAATCATGTGTTATTTGACTAGGTCTACTTTTATGTGTTATGTGGTCTCTTTTCCTTGCAGTTTTTAATGTTCTCTTTGTTCTGTATGAGTAGTGTTGAGATTATTATGTGTTGCAGAAAATTTAATATCTGATCCATTCTATTAGTTATTCTGCTTGCTTTTTGTACCTCAAAATCTTCTTTAGGCTAAAGAAAATTTTTATGAGTTTTGTCAAAGTCATTTCCTCTGCCTTTCATCTGGGTTTCCTCTTCCTCTATCCCTATTATTCTTATAGTATGTTTTTCTACAGTGTTCTAGATTTCCTAAATGTTTTGTGCATGGGTTTCTTTAGATTTAACATTTTCCTTAACAGAGGTGTCTATTTCTTTTATATTGTAGTCAATGCATGGGATTCTTACTTCTATGTCTTGTATTCTATTAGTGAGACTTTCTTCTGAATTTTCTATTCATTTTCCAAATTTTTCTTTTCCACATTTCTCTCAGCTTGAATTTTCTTTATTGATTACATTTATATTTTCAGGTCTTGAATTTTTCTATTCATTCCCCCAATAATTTCTTGATGATATTCATAATAGCTATTTGGAAGTACTTGTCTTGTGCTTCTGATGAACTGTATTTCTCAGGCTATATATATATATATATGTGAGTCGGGGGGGGGGGCTGAGTTCTCATGGAGACATATCACCCTGGCTAGTATTAACTGTGATTTTTTACACTGGCATGTAAGCATCTGGGATCAGGAAAATTGTAATTTTAGTTGTTGATATCTGGTCTTGTCTTTTTGGAGTGAGTTTCCCATTCCTTGGTTTATATTTTCTTCTCTAGATCTTAGGAGAGTGTGGCAACTGCATTACCTCGTAAGGAGTGCCCCTGAGATCCTGCCAGGTGTGACCACTAGTGGTCTAGGGTAGAACTTGTTTCTAGGTAGTGGGAGCTGAGAGAAATAGGGATTTGCTCCAAGTATGGGAGGACAGATACAGGAGGTAGGAATGTCCCCAGGGAATGGAGGAAGAAAAGGAATACAAACCCCTGCAGGTAGTGTGGTACAGGGCTAGGGATGAGACTGAGGAGTTGGAATTGAAGGATGAAAAGGAGAATGAAGATTACCTACTCAATTCCCTATTGGTCATTTCTAGTGGGCTTCCAGGGTGAGCAGCCTTCACATGTTGATGGTTGACATTAAGGGATGGTGTACTAGATAAGTTTATGACACCTTGACATAGGTTAGAGTCTCCTAAGAGTAGGGAACCATAATTGGGGAAATGCCTCCATAAGAGATTCTCTTTTTTTTTAATTATGAAAGTTTGGCCTTTAGCTTAGGCTTGTTCCCAACTAGTTCTTATTATTTTCTTAATTAGTGACTGATATGGGAGAGCCCAGGCATGGCCTGGTGGTCTGGGTTCCATAAGAAACCAGGCTGATCTAGCCATGGGGAGCATGTCAGTATGCAGCACCCCTCCATGGTCTCTGCAGCAGCTCCTGAGTCCAGTTTCCTGCCCTGTTTGAGTTTCTGTCCTGACTTTTCACAATGAAATCAAATTGTGTGTTTAAAAGATGAATAGTAAAGATTCATTGACATATATATATCATGAAATGGATTCTGCTTTAAACATAGAAATATCATTTGTGACAACATGAATGGATGCATGTGATTAACCTCAATAAAATAATATGATCACAAAGGGGTCAATACTGAAAACTATAACTTACATATGGAATTATATAGAATTGAGCTAAAGAGAAAAATGTTCATTATAAAACAGGAGTGTGGAGACAACAGGAAATTGGTGACACGAGAGCATAGATATTCATGTTCTCAGGAGAAACAATATTTTTCTTCAATAAGATTTATTTCAAAGTATATTGAGTAAAGTACATAATAATATATGTGTATTTCTTACTTTAAAACATGTAGATCTCAAGAGTTCTCACTAGGAAAATGTTGTATTTCAGATGAGAAACATGTTGATTAGCATTATTTAATTATATGGAGAGTGTTCACAAACAATAACACTATGTTATATCCCTTAAGTATTTATAATTGTCAATTAAAATAAAAGTAGAAAATTTTTCAAATGAATAGATGTAGATTACAAACACAAATAAAGAGGAACAGGTGAAACAGACACATGTAAATACTACTGAAGTCATGTAAGTGCATACACATGCTGATATAGATAAAGCAGCAACAGATGTAAAGATATTACAGATGACCTGCTAAATATAATCAATCTTCAAAATTTTTAATTTTGGGTTACAATTTTTTGCTTCTATTGCTGGACAGATGGCTTAGAGTAAAGAACATTTACTGTCCTCACAAAGGATGCAACTTCAGTTCCCAGCGCTCATATGGCAGTTCACAAACATCTGTAACTCCAGGTCCAGGAAGTCCAACATCCCCTTACAGTCTCCACAGGTACCAAGAACACAAGTGGTGTACATACACATGTGCAGGGAAAATAATCATGAAAATAGTGACAAAATAAATAAATCGTTAAAAAAATTTCATTTCCAGTATATTCAGATGTGTGCACACTTACATTTGAAGTTACAGGTATATATCAATTCCTGTCTGTGCACATGTTCTATTTTATTATGTGCTTCTATACATTTATTCTAAGGAGAGTCGGAGAAATTCTTACATCATGCTTTCAGTGAACATATCCTAAGATGCAAAACTTTTCTGAGTGCTCCTTTCACTTCTGTGTTTCTCAGGCTGTAGATAATAGGGTTTAACATGGGAGTAATGACACCATACAGCATAGAGATGAGTCTGTCTCTAGCAGGAGAGTGTTGACTGGAGGAGGGGCGGATATAGGTGAATATTGTTGTGCCATAGAACAAGAAGACTACAAGAAGATGGGAAGCACATGTGGAGAAAGCTTTGCGCTTCCCTTCCACTGACTGGATCTTTAGGATGGTGGAGACTATGTATATGTAAGAGATCAAAGTAATTAGAAATGCGCCAACCCCAAAGATACTGCCCATCAATAAAATAAGCAGTTCTGCTATGAAGGTGGATGAGCATGACAGGGCCACCACAGGTGGGATATCACAGTAGTACTGGTTAACTCGGTTGGACTTGCAGAAAGATAAGCTGAAGGTTGCCATTGTATGCATGAATGAATTGAGAAACCCAGCTGCCCAGGTCCCAGACAACAGCTGCACACAGCGAACCTTGGTCATGATGAGAGAGTAACGCAGAGGGAAGCAGATGGCCACATACCGGTCATAAGCCATCACAGCCAGCAAGAAAACTTCAGTCCCAGCTAGGGCCACCAGGAAATAGAGCTGCAAGGCACACCCAACAAAGGAAATGCTGTGATCCTCAGTCAAGAGATTCTTGAGCATCTTGGGAACAGTAGCTGATGGGCAGAATATGTCTAGCAGGGACAGATTTGCCAACAGGTAATACATGGGAGTTTGAAGCTTTCTCTCAGTCACTATGGCCAAGAGGATGGCCCCGTTTCCCAGCAAAGTGATCTGATAGATGATGACAAAGGCCACGAAGAGGGGGTAACGCACCTCAGGGAGGTCAGAGAGCCCTATGAGGATGAACTGAGTCACTGTGGTAAGATTGTAGACATCCATTTTCTCTCTCTGAAAGGGTGTTTCTAAGGGAAATGAAATCAAAGAATGCAGATTGGGGTGACAAGGCAAAGAGCACTGAGACAAAGGAAATATCAGGCTACTGGTGAATTATGTACACGATACTTCACTTATGGATTTGAGTTCTTAAACTTTTGCCCTTAAAAAAAAAAAAACTTTTGCCCTAAGTGTATGTGTAGTCATACTATTTCTTGAAATACTCATTATCTGCTCCTTATCTTTAGAAAATCCCCTAAGACACAAATGAGAACTTGAAAGTATATCTTCTTTATAGTCATTAGCAACCCTTAATTATGTTATTTTATTCATGAAAGTTAATGAATTTCTAACATCTCCGTAGAATAGGCTTCATTTTGTCTTATCTTAATATCCATAATTTTATGTAACCTTTCTAATTAAATTAATAGAACTTAAAATATGTAGTTCATGTATTCATTATGTATTTCATTTATTTTATATAATTATAATAATATATAAAGGTTCCCTAATACATGAACATTAATAAATATTAGGAATTAGTAGATGTGTGGGAAATCAAGTCAATAATAGGGTAAAGAATGTATATGAATGACATTATACGTCCTTAAACCAAGTATCTCTACTTAGAAGAATAAATACAGAACTGTTCTCATGACATTAAAACCATATGTTGAGGATACAGGTATTAGCATTTAACTTAATTAGGTACACAATAACTATGTTAAGCCAACTGTCTGGAAGAATCTAGCTGAACACATGGAAATCCACATTTTTGTCACTTTGAAAACAGTTTTTTTCTTTTATTTTAACCAGCTTTTACATGAGAATTTGAAAATTCTCATTCATGTAAAATTTAAAATTCTCATGAAAAACCTGGTTAAAATAAAACAAAAGGAACATTCTATTACCCTATGCAATTTTTTTACATAAAGACAATAAATATTTTCCTTGGCCAATCAAAATGCATAAGGCAAATAATGCAAGTTATACATAATTATTTCTAGTCACAAGTAGAATGAAAATTTTCCCATCACTTTTTCCTAGGTAAGATACAAATAAGGAGTATTAAGATTCCTGAGTGTGCCTGGTAAAGTGGTTAATTGTGGTGTGAGGCTTTTAATTCCTACATTAAGAGACTAAGACAAGGTAATTTTGAATTTGAGGCCACCCTAACCTGCAAAGCAAGACCCTGCTTCAAATCAAAGGGAAAGATGAGAGCAAGCCCTGAACGAGCAAAATTTTTCTCTTCTGAAGCAACAGCAGTTATGGAATTTTTTTTTTAAAAAAATGAATTTTGACTGATGTTCTCTTCAAATCATAAAATATAACAAAGAAATTTACTATAAAGGTAAAAGAGATGTGTATATCATTATTCAGTTGAAGTATAGTTAATGAGCAAATAGCAATGATTAAAATAAAACTGTCATATCAGTTCTTAAGCTCTCAAATGCTCACAGTCCTGCAGGAATGTTGAACTGTTGACAGATGTATGTAGTCTTTGAAAACAGCAAAGTAGGTGTAACTATATAAATATGATACCTTTTTCACAAGAGCAATGTCTTCAGAGAGTAAATTCCAGTTTCTTCAATTAATTACTTTTGTTTTCACTCACACAAAATTGACCCTTTAAAAAAGGACTGTAGTAATTCACCAATAACATTCTGATTAATAAACACACTCTGTCCCCAAATTATATGACTAATATATGCCATTAATACCTGAAATCACATTGCTCCTACATTTTACACTTCACTTTTGAAAGTAGTCAGTAAAGCGCATGGCACGATAGATACAGTACAGAACTTGTTCATGGGGAGAGGGTGCTTATATTCATCTCAGCAATCTCCTCTTCCAAATCCAAGTGTGAATCAGTAGGAAGCATTTTAATGAATTAGAAGAAGAGTGACATGTTGCCCATCATATATTTCTCAGGAAGAGTTTATATAACATGCAATTTACAGCTGAATAAATTTTAGACTAGAGATTCTGGGAGGCACTTATGAAATTCAACCCATGTGTTTTGGTTGGTTCTTAATATAATGTATAATTATAAATAAGAATTGGTATATATAGACAGCATTAGCCATCTATTGGAAATATCCCAGAATTCATGCTTTCTTACTATTATTCTCTCTTACCGTTTTTAATGTAGTAAATGCCAAATACATGAAGCTTTTCTCTTCAGAAAATATTCAAATTTCTGCTCTATACAGAAAACAGTTAGTTGCTAATTAAGCAAAAGATAAAGTATAAACCTTAAAACTTAGTATAATTAAAACTGTATTCAATTTATTGTAGCAATATTAGTAGAATGGGTAAATTTTACTTTAAAAGCAGGTCACATTACCAGTAAAAACAATTCAGCAAGTTAAAGCAAATGACCTTGCCAACAAATTACATCAGTAGATGAAAGCAAACTCACCACTTGAATTTTAAAACTCACATAAGCTGTTAGTACTTAATTTATATTATGCCTGCTTTATCCTTGGGGAGCCATGATAATAACAACTTAAGAGAGACTATGCACATTACTATCAACCTAATAATGAGATTGCATAGCCAATTAATTTAATATAAATTTAAAATAATTCTATGGCAAAACAGTCATTTTTTAGTTTCTTGTAATGGTCTAGAAAGTGTGTTCAACCCTTGTACGCAGCCAAAGATGAATATAAAATACAAATTCATAAAATATCTCAAGCAATTATTTTAGATTTAAAAAAAACTCAATTGAGTTGTTTTTATGTAAACTAAATAAATGACAACTTAGTGTCCCAATGTAAAACAATTGCACATGCCTTGCAGAATAAGATGAGAACAAAAATGTTTTATAGTACTCATGGATTAGACAGCAGCAAAAAATAAATATAAGCTAACCATTGCTTTAAAATATAACATTTTCTTAAATAATGTCTTTTTGGTTGAAACTTTTCATTTTTCATGCATTATTATACAATGTGTCCTGTGAAAGCTATTTGTCATCTACATGAACATGAATCAGTTCAGATCAGTGTGAATAGAAACACAATTGATCTAAAAACACACAGTAGTTTATTTTATAAGCAGGCCACGGGAAGGCAGGAGCTTGGCAGGACTAGAGAAACTTTCAGACTACAACACACCATAAAAATGGGTGCCTGGTAACACAATGAAATTATGTAGAGAGGTGATTGATTGCCTAACAGACAGATAAATATTAGATATATAGAAGCTATGGAGATGGCTCAGCAGTTAAGAGCCATTGTTGCTCTTGCAGATGACCTGAGATCAGTTCCCAGCACCCATAACGGAGCTCAAAACCATCTGTAACTAGTTCTAGAGGATTTGGTGCCTTCTTCTGACCTTCATGGGCACCAGGCATACACAAGGTACACATACACACAGGCAGGCAAAACACTCATATACATAAAATAAAATCTAAAAAGATTTTCTAATGATGATAGATAGATAACAGATTTGTCCTGTAGTTAGTGAAACCAGGTAAATTGAATACTAGTGCATGAGACATTATTTCAATTTTTTGATAAATTTTCAGAAAATTATAAACATAATCATTAAAAATAATGCATCTCATCATGATTGGTAGCCAAGGACAATAGCCAGTGTTGTTTTGGAATTTTGTAGGGCCTCTATGACCAATAATTTCAAAATATCCCATGCCTTGTAGTGTGGTTTGCATTTAATCACCCATGTCTTCTAGGAGTAAAACCTTGTCTTTCCATACAGGATGGTTTCTTTTGAACTTATTCTTATCACATTTCTCTTATTTTGATATTATAATATAATTGCGTTATTTTCCCATTCTTTTTAACTAATTGTTGTTATATACATACATACATACATACATACATACATATATATATATATATACACACACATACATACACACTCATATAGATTAACTCTATATAGTTAAATATGTAAATACAACCTTTCACTTTGAAATTATCTAGTGAGTAGGTTCCCATAAGGCTCTTTCATAGTTTCTTGGTTTTGATTAACCTACCACTTGTTTATCCACTGTAATCATGGTGAAATAATATTTTGGCAGGGGAGGTAATAACCTGAAAGATCAAAGAAGCAGAGCAGCAGCCACTAGAGACTTCTTACCTTTCTGGATCCTCAGACCAAATGGGGGCCAAGATCCTGTGTCCACCTCCCAAGTGCTGGGATTAAAGGCTTATAATACTACCACCTGGCCTCTATGGTTAACTAGTAGCTAGCTTCACCCTCTGATCTCCAAGCAAGCTTTATTTGTCAGAACACAAACAAAATAGCATACATTTCCCCCTTTTTGTCTAAATACAGTAAGTATAATAACTATAGAAAAGAATTATATTAACAATGTGTAGTCCATTTGCATTTGACAGATCCAGAGAAAATACTCCATTATCTATCCTATCTTGGTGAGCTCAAAGTGTTGAACCTAATTCACTTTCTATTCTAACTTGCATTACCACATTTCTATACCCCCGCTTTGCTTCTTACAAGATTCCTGAATCTAATCTCCTTTGTTCACCTTTTTTCTTCATTTTTCTTTATTCAGAAAATTTCTACTCACTCCACATGCTTTTTTTTGTTTTGTTTTTTGAGACAAGGTTTCTTTGTAGCTTTGGAGCCTGTTCTGATCTAGCTCTGTAGACCAGGCTGGCCTCGAACTCAGAGATCCGCCTGCCTCTGCCTCCTGAGTGTTG
The DNA here is from genome assembly GCF_903995425.1 of Onychomys torridus. Taxonomy (NCBI): domain Eukaryota; kingdom Metazoa; phylum Chordata; class Mammalia; order Rodentia; family Cricetidae; genus Onychomys; species Onychomys torridus. The sequence goes on along the minus strand of NC_050443.1, from coordinate 64,924,772 downwards.
GGATTACAGGCGTGCACTACCACCGCCCAGCCAACACATGCTATTTTTTTAAGACATCTTCTTTGGATAAATGACATACATAGATCAATATCAAATTGACCACAATACTTCCTCCCTACTTGCTAATTTTGATTATGATAAAAGATGCTGTTATAGATTATTGGTGGAGAAAAAAACATCAGTGGTCTTAGCCAGCTTTGCATCTAGCATGTTGTAATACCTACTTTCTAGGCAAGATAAATATGATGGTGTGGTAGTAACAGAACTATTATTGAGTAACTAACCATGTTCTGATTGGATTTATACCTGTTCCCCAGGAGGGAGTTTCATGTTTGTTATTGTAACCCTGATCAAAAGTCCAGAGCTAGGATGGTCATAGGATCTGTCTTAGTTAGGGTTTCTATTGTTGTGAAGAGACACCAAGGCAACTCCTATAAAGGAAAATATTTAACTGGAGCTGACTTACACTTTCAGAGGTTTAGTCCATTATCATCATGGCAGAAGGAATAAAAACATGCAAGCAGACATGGTGCTAGAGGGGTAGCTAAGTGTTCTACATCTTGATTTTCAGGCAACAGGAAGTGAACTGTATGTCACACTGGGCATAGCTTGAGCATGTGAGACCTCAAAACCTGCCTCCACTGTGACACACTTCCTCCAACAAGGCCACACCTCCTAATAATGCCACTTTCTTTTGGCCAAGCATTCAAACACATGAGTCTATGGGAGTCATACCTATTCAAACCACCACAGGATCCAAGGCAGAACATATTGTTATCTTGATAAATGGTCATGCCATTAAGTTGCCATCAGATTATTTATGTTCATACCAATAGAGCTGTATTGATGTCAACTTTGGTCACAAAAGCTTATTTTGCAGTCAATGGAGAAATTCTCGAAGTATTAAAGATGAAAGGGTGAGTTCTCAGTCCTAAATAGTACATTAATGCTAACCCTATCACTGCCTCCAAGTCTCAGGGAACATAATGGAAGGGAAGGCAGATCAAATGTCAGAACCAAATAACAGGATAGAGGAAGTACTATGGTGTTCTGTATGTGACATAGTTATGGAAATCATGAACTCACAGCAACGGTAGTTACCTGAATAAGACCTGCACAAGATCAAGACAGCTAAAATCCTAGTGTAGATGGGATAAATGATTTCTAAATCCCACCCCTTACTGAGAAAACTGTTGGCAATTGATAGCTGATGGAGAATGGAGAATCATTCTGTTTGATTATGTAGCCACAGATATGATTTCCATGCTAAAGGAGATGGCCCCACATCTATATACATATTGGCATGATTCAATGAGTTATTAAAAAAACACTTGAAGTCAAGAGGGCCACATTTTGAAGGGATATGGGTACATTTGGATGGCATTAATGGGAGTAAATATGGTCATGTTTTATTTAATGCATATATAAAATTATTAGAATTAAAGAAATTTAAATATATTATTAAAATGAAATGAATAATGCCGGTAAATGTATTTTGCACTTCACCCTCTTGACAGGTGAATTCATGGTTGGAATCTTCATTTGCTTTTGTTGTGGTTGAAAAAAACACTGACTAAGACCACTCTAGAGAGAAAGGAATTTATTTCATCTTACAGTTTACAGTCTAACATCAAGAGAAGCCATGACAGGAACTTAATACAGGAACCTTGAGGCAGAAACTGAAACAGAAACTACAGAGGAATGTTACTTACTGGCTTGTTCTTCATGGCTTGCTCAAGCTCAGCCTGCTTTATTACCCAACCCAGACCACATTCTCAGTGGTGGCATGCTATGGGATGGGCTTTCTATATGTTGTGACTATGTGCTGCTTTCATTAGTTGATAAATAAAGCTGTTTTGGCCAATAGACAGGCAGAAGAAGGTTCGGCAGTTTAATCAAACAGGAGGTGAAGAAGGGGAGTTGGGGCAGATGCCAGCCAGCTACCAAGGAAGCAAGATGTGTAGAAAACAATGTAACAAGCCAATAATGACATGGCAAAGCATAGATGAGAAATATGGGGTAATTTAAATGTAAGAGCTAATTAGTAAGACACCTGAGCTAATGGCCAAACATTCATAATTAATATAAGCCTCTGAGTGATTATTTGGAAGCAGCTTCATGGTGGGGTGGGAGAAAAGCCTCTGTTTACATATGTCACCCAATATGCCACCTGTACATCCACATAAAGCCTGAGAAAGCTTTAAAAGGGGTTCTAGAACACATAAATTGAGCCAAAACAACTTTTATTGTGTCTCTCATGCAGGCCATGGTAGAAAGATGCCACAGCATATGGGTTCCTGCCACAGTACACAGAGCAGAGTGTACACAGAGTGCCTGGTTCCTGCTACAGTACACAGAGGCATCTTCAAGCTGTGCAACATGCTGCATGGTGAATAAAGATTTTGCTCATCAGAAAGAAAGGGTTAAAAAAGACAGTAAAAATAGACTCAGATAAATTGTTAATGGTCATAGTCAATCTCTTTCTAAAGAAGGAGGATATGATATAGAAATGAAGAGAAAATGGGAAGATTATTATTATTAAAAAAGGAAGATTATTGAATCAACTTTAATCCAAAAAACAACTGTTAATCTCAAAATATTTTACATTGGTATGGATTTTAGTTTATTGATATAAATTTAAGGTCAATTTTGTTATACTGCATGTATATTGCTACTCTTGGTTAAGGTATTATGTTTATGAAGCTCATTTTAAAAATGTAATTTGTAATTAAAAGTAGAGATTAGTAGTTAACCATCAATAATAGTCAAACTTATAGCCATATTAGTTAGGTTTTCTGGGTATACAAAGATATATTTCAATTAGTTAAGTAATCTTCAAACACTTAAAAGACCTACAGAATATGGCATTTATTTAAGAACAGACTTTTCTCAACAGTGAGATACATCTGCTCCTGGATTTCACATCACACATCCCAATTCCACCTATCTCCCTGTCCCCTCAAATCTACCCTCTGCCCATGAAACCCCCAAAAAAATACTTAAATGAAAAACAAAACAAAACATAAAGAAAAATATAAAAGAGGGAAAGAATCTTGTGGAAGCTGCAGTGTGGCCCATTTAATCACATAGCTTACCCTTTAGGCCATTCATCTTTACTTGTAACTGATCACTGCTACAAGTCATTGTTCTTGTTCAAGGCCTCAGAATTCTGCTATGCTATCCATAATGGGCTCTCTCTGGTGCTCCTTCTGGATATCCTATTGTTGTTCTGTGTCATGGAGATCCTGCATTTTTGGATCTGCAAATTCATTTTTTTCTCATGCTCCAACAGTTCATAGATATGGTAGATACCGGGGTGGGCTAACTCATAGCCCTGGTTCTGGGCCTTTGTGATAGCTGGGCCAGGCAGCCTACCATCCTGTACAGCCACTTTGAAAATCAATATGGTGCTTTCTTAGAAAATTGGTGATCAACCTCCATCAAGACCCAGGAATGCTCAACCATGCTCAGCTATGTTCGTAGCAGCATTGTCTATAATAGCCAGAGCCTGGAAACAACCTAGATGCCCTTCAACTGAAGAATGGATAAAGAAAATGTGGTACATATACACAAGGAGTACTACTCAGCAGAGAAAAACAGTGACATCATGAGGTTTGCAGGCAAATGGATGGAACTAGAAAATATCATCTTGAGTGAGGTAACCCAGACTCAGAAGGACAAACACGGTATGTACTCACTCATAAGTGGATACTAGATGTAAAGCAAAAGATAACCAGACTGTAACTCACAATTACAGGGAAGCTACCTAGTAAAGAAGATCCTAAGAAAGACACAGGGATCACCCAGCAACAGAGAAATTGATGAGATCTACATGAGCAAACTGGGGGTTGGGGATAAGGGGGGAAGGGTTGGGGGAAAGAGAGCTTAGGGGAGTGTAAGGTCCCAGCTGGGTCAGGAACAGAGTGGGAGAACAAGGAAAGAGATACCATGATATATGAAGACCCCATGGGAATAGGAAGAAGCAGAGTGCTAGAGAGGTCCCCAGAAATCCACAAAGATGCCTCCACTATAGACTACTGGCAATGGTCAAGAGGGTGCCTGAGCTGGCCTACTCTGGTGATCAGATGGCCAAACACCCTAACTGTCATGATAGAACTCTCATCCAGTGTCTGATGGAAGTAGATGCAGAGATCTACGTCTGAACCCCAGGTGGAGCTCTGGGAGTCTAATCGGTGAGAGAGAGGAGGGATTATATGAACAAGAGATATTGAGACCATGATTGAAAAAAGCACAGAGTCAAATAGCCAAACCAGTGGAAACACATAAACTGTGAACCAATGACTGAGGAGCCCCCATGGACCTGGAACAGGCCCTCTGGATAAATGAGACAGTTGATTAGCTTGAACTGTTTAGGAGGCCCCTAGCAATGGAACCGGGACCTGCCATTGGTGCATGAGCTGGCTTTTTCGAACCTAGGGCCTATGCTGAGACACTTTGCTCACCCTTAGTGTAGGGAGGATGGAACTGGACCTGCCTCAATTGAATCTACCAGGCTGGGCTGACTCCCCAGGGGAGACCTTGCCCTGGAGGAGGTGGGAATGGTGGAGGAGTGGATTGGGGGAAGTTCTGGGGGGGTGGCAGGAGAGAGGACAGTGGAATCTGTGGCTGATATGTAAAATTAAATTAATTATAAAATAAAAATATTAAAAATCCATGCCATCCATTTGCCTGCAAACCACATGATGTCATTGTTTTTCTCTGCTGAGTAATACTCCATTGTGTATATGTATCAAGAGATAGGAACATCAACACAGACCCTGGCTGTGGTAGGGCCATGGACCCAAACATGCAGCAGCAGTCCAGGCCCAGATGTCACCATGACCCAAGGTGGCAGTGCAGGCCCCTCATATTGGCATGACTACCACAACATCATGGCCCTCAGACCCCATGGTGGCCCTAGGTGGCAGCCAAGACCATAAGCCCCTTCAAGGCCCTCAATGATAACAGGAGACACAGACATCAACACAGGCCCCTTGGATGCTTCAAGGCCTCAGGTCAACACTTGGCCCTTGGCAATAGTCCAGGTCTGGACATCACCTTGGACTTGGGTAGCAAGCAAGCCATTCACATCAACCTGTTCCTCACCACCATTACCTTTTCAGATCCACCTCTCTGTCCCATGAACCATTCTTCCTCTTTCTTTCTTCCATTTCCCGGCCCTGTACTCATTTACCATAATGGTCCCCTGATGCCTAATGGGATCCTGATTGAGTCCAAGATGGCACTTGGTTGAGTCCTGCCCACCCCAGTGACAAGGCATGGTATGAAGATGTTGCTTTTCATCTCTTGAGTGCCCAGACCAAGAAACCATGGGCTTGGTAATCTATGTCCTCCACCAGTCAGGCCTGTAAAATCTGTACCTTTAAGCTTTATTCAACTATAAAATGTCTGTTTTGGGATATTTGGTCACACTGTGAACCCCAAGATTGCATTGTTTACTGGAGGAACCTGCTTTTAGCTGTGGTGTGGCTCAGCCCTAGCACAGCCTTTAAGTCAAGAGATTTCTGCTTGAATATTGTAAACAAGCTAAAATAAAATAACCATGGGTCAAGAGGTAGAGCAAGCAACCAGCTGACAGGGAAAAGCTATAAAGAATGGAAGTCACAAGGACAGAGACAGAGACAGACAGGATATAGAAGGGAAGGACATCCAGTTCGAAGAGTTTTTGTTTTAGATGGTATAGGAGAAAGCTCTCTTTCTGTGATGATGGTGGAGGAGGAAGCAGTTGAGTGCTTTACCTGCCTTTCTGAGCTAGCAAGTGTTCACCCCAGCATCTAGCTCCTGGGTCTTTACTGATAAAATAGGATGATAGAGACTTAGTTAAAAACAATAAATGTCAGTTAAGGATAATTAAAATTTTATTCATCTTCCACAAATTAAAGCAACATAGGGTTGAACTGTTGACCATAAACAGAAATTGGCAGGCTCCCTTAGATTTCAACCTTCTAGTCACATAGTCTTGATCCCTAGGAATAAAGTGAGACTAGAAGCTCTGCCTGTCCATCAACTCCAACCATGCAGTTCAAGTTATCCATATGTACTGTGTTCAAGGAAATAAGAGTATATCAGAGGTAGGAAACTTTATAAATAAATAAGTTCATGAAGCAACCATTTTGTGTGAGAAAATGAAAAACAATGACTACAATTCTGGTTGGGACCCCATGATAGATAACATCATAGCTGGCATGAAAGCAAGAGAATACCTGGGTAAACTGAGAAGTCTGTCTTCTTCATTTATTACATCACAGAGAACCAGCGAGGTCACATGAGCTCTACCTTATCTCTTCTAAAGAAGATATCTACAATACCTACTTGCTGGGTGTGGTTGTTTGAAAGAAAATGACCCCCCCAAAGGGAGTGCACTGTTAGGAGGTGTGACTTTGTGTGAGTAGGTATAGCCTTGTTGGAGGAAGTGTATCACTGTGGAAGCAGGCTTTGAGGTCTTTTGCTTAAGCTTCACTTGGTGTCACAGTCAACTTCCTGTTGCCTTTAAGATGTAGGACTCTGAGCTACCTCTCCAGTACCATTTTCTGCCTACACACCACCATAATCCTCACCATGATGATAATGGACTAAACCTATGAAAGTGTAAATAAACCACCGCAATTAAATGTTTTCTTTATGAGAGTTGCTGTGGTCATGGTGTCTCTTCACAGCAATAAAAATCCTAAGACACTAGGCTTTACTGCATAAATGTTCCACTGTCTCACATATTACCATTCTGGGATCAAGCTTTCAACAGATGAATATTTGTAGGATGCACTCAGTTTAGATGCATGCCAAAGCACATTCCACTCACTGCAGCTTCTGCATTTGTCCATGCCTACCAAGAATTAAGGCTGTTTTAACTGAGTGGAGTCCTCCCAATGAATATTTTCTGAAACAATTTCAAAATACTACTTCTGGGTTTGGATCACCTAACCTAATATACTTTACAGATCTATCCATTTACTAGGAAATTATATAATTTCATTTCTCTTTATGGCTGAATAAAACATGGAGAAGTAGCAATGTTAAGGGAGTGAATGTCAAGCAGAAACAAAGCAAGGAAAAGAGCTTACATCAGCAAGAATACAGATCTTGGTGGAGCTCTATGTACCTATTCACAAATGTGACTAAACTGTGATAATGGCCAATAGCACAGACCAACTGCAAAGCCAGGAGTTTGCTTCAGAATATGAAGATACCAAATTAACTTGATTCCCTAGAGGATTAACTTCTAGACAAGCCTCAGGCACTACCTTAGCCAAGAAGACAGATGACTGCCACATCTAAGACTGTGGCCACACAGTTAATAATCTTAACAGTTATTATACCGAGTTCCACCAGTACCCTGATTTTAATGACTCTTTGGAAGAAATGATGATTGATTATATCACTCCTAGGCTCTTAATGATACGTATTTTTATTCATTTAATTTGATGTTATATTTAATTTGTATTTATTTTGGATGGTTTGCAACTAACAAGTGATAACTAATACCAAAGATCTTTTGAAAAGTTATATGAAATCCTACTACTGGATAAGCTGCCTAAAATATATACATATATGAAAAGAATTTAAATATAGTCACCATGTAATTGGGGAGAGAATACCACAAACAGCACAATATACTACCAAACAAAATGACCAACATTGCCCACCCACCCTCCAAGATTACAAATGTTCCTGAGACAGAGCCTGCCAGCACCCGATTGGACTAAGAGGTGAGTCTTTATTCTCATACCCAAACACCCAAGCCCCTAGGCTTTGGGGCCAGGGGCACAACCCTGCGCACAAACATCACCACCCAATGCAGTCCCAGTTACAGGCCAGTCAGCAGGCAGACATTCTGCAGACAGGTCAGACTACCACCATCCCCCATAAGACCCTGTAATCCACAAGCCCCACCTCTCCCAAATCCCACCCACCCTTCAAGACTGCAAGTGGTCCCTGAGACAGAGCCTGCCAGCACCAGATTGGAGGAAGAGCTGCTCCTTGAAACAAAGAGTCCATTAGCACCTAGACCAAAGCTCCCACTGGACAAAGAATATCGATCAGCCCAAGAGAGGCTCCCTCAGACATAGACACCACTTGCAACAAGTGGAGAAAGAGATGTGTAGACACCAGTGCAAAAATACAGTCAACAAAACAAAAACCAATGTGGCTCCATCAGAACTGACACTGGCAAGACCTGTATATCCCAACACAGAAGAAACAGAAGAAAGCAACCTTAAAAATGACCTTAAGAAGATGATAGAGATCTTTAAAGAGAAAATGAAAAATTCTCTTAAGGAATTTGAGGAAAAGTCAAAAAATGGGAAGTAATCAGTAAATCCCTTAAAGAAAGCTCAGAGAATGCAATTAAACAACTGAGGGAAACAGTTCAAGATTTGAAAACTGAAATTGAGACAATAAAAAAGACACAAACTCCTCCACTGTTGATGGGAATGCAAACTTGCACAGCTGCTCTAGAAATCGGTATGGCAGTTTCTCATAAAATTGAGAATAAGTCTTCCTCAAGACCCAGCTATACCACCCTTGAGCATATACCCAAGGAATGCTCAATCTTACCATAAGGACAAATGCTCAGCTATGGTCATATTAGCATTTTCCATAATAGGAAGAACCTGAAAACAACCTAAATGCCCCTCCACCAGAAGAATGGATAAAGAAAATGTGGCACATATACACAATGGAGTACTACCCAGCAGTAAAAAAAAAAAAAAAAAAAACAATGGTATCGTGAAATTTGCAGGCAAATGGATGGAACTAGAAAGTATCATCTTGAGTGAAGTAACCCAGACTCAGAAGGACAAACATAGTATGTACTCACTCATAAGTAGATACTAGATGTGAGAGAAGGGATGGCCAGACTGCAACCCATAGCTCCAGAGAGGCTAGCTAACAGAGATAGACCCTAGGAGGGACACATGGATGACTCAGTGAAGGAGAAGTGGATGAGATCTACATGAGTGGACTGGGTAGGGGAGTGGCAAAGGACAAAAAGTGGGGGATGAGAACATAGGGAAATGAGAGGGTCAAGCTGGAACAGGGACAGAGTGGGAGAGCAGAGAGGAAGATACCATGATAGATGAGGTCATCATGGGAATAGGAAGAGGTAGGGTGCTGGGGAGGCTCTCAGGAATCCACAAGATTGACCCCACCTTGGACTGCTGGCAGTGGTCCAGAGGGTGCCTGGACCATTCTGCTGTGATGACAAGCCTAGCAAATAACCCAACTGTCATCATAGAGCCTTTGTCCAGTGACAGATGGAGGCAGATGCAGAGATCCACAGCCAGGCACCATGCTGAGCTCCGGGAATCCAATTGATGAGAGAGAGGGGGGATTCTGCAGGTGGGGGACATCAAGACCATGATGGGATGATATACAGAGATGACTGGCCACACTAGTGGAAGCCCATGAACTATAGACTGGTGACTGTGGAGCCCCCATGGGACTGTAGTAGGCCCTTTGGATATGGAAGATGGTTGTTTGGCTTGAACTGTTTGAGAGGTACCCATGCAGGGGTATCAGTATCTGTCCCTGGTCTATGGGCAGGCTTCTGGGTATCTGGTGCCTGTGGTGTGATGTCTTGCAAGCCTTGGTGCAGTGGGAAGGGGCTTGGACCTGCCTAGGCTCAGTGTGCCAGGCTCTGTTGACTCCCCATGGGAGATCTTGATTTGGGGAATATGGGGATGTGGGGTGGCTTGGGAGAGAGGGCTAGGGGTGGGAGGAGGCACCTTATTGTTGATGACATTACATATTTGAGTCATGGAACATCAAGAAATAGAGCTGTTATTGACCTGGAAACTTTATCCCTACTGGCTAGCTTTCATAGTACCAGAAGTTGCTGTGAATGTGACCAGAGGAAAAAAGGAATTGATCAATCTTACCCAGTTTCAAATTTTGTGATATATTTAATGCCCAGTGGTGCATGTACATTTTCCACGGGTACAACGGTGGCAAAAATGTCACAAGAATAAACAAACCCCCTCTGGTTGAATTTAGAGCCAATTTTGAAAGAGAATCCATGTGTGGAACCATAATTAGGGCCCAGTTCTCATGCTTAGATAGATCATAGGTAATAGGGGAGAACATATTACTATTATTCAGCTAAATGGACATAGAATTAAAGCAACTTCTAATTCTTTTTTGCTATACACATAGATTAGTATATCTCTCAACCCCCCTTTAATGATGTTTCTTTATTTTTCTCCTGCATCAATGCTAAGCAAGGTATTCTACCATAGGAAATGGCTCCCATTTCATGCACTAGGAATAAATCCTAGTCCCACTACCAGGAGCCTCACAAACAGACCAAGCCACACAACTGTCACCCACATTCAGAGGGCATAGTTTGCTTCCATGCAGGGTCTCCAGCTGTCACTCCAGAGTCCATGAGCTCCCACTAGCTCAGGTCAGCTGTTTCTGTAGGTTTCCCCAGAATATTTCTTTAGCAGCAGATGGGTTTTTTTATTTTTCTTCATTAAGAAATTTGCTACTCACTCCACATGCTATCCACAGACACCCTCTCCTCCCTCCTCCCACCTCCCTGCCCTCTTTCCCAAGCTTCCCCACATCCGGACATCCCCTAAATCAAGGTCTCCCATGGGATGTCAACAGAGCCAAGCACACTGAGCCTAGACAGGTCCAAGCCCCTTCCCACTATACCAAAGCTGTGCAAGGTGTCACACCACAGGCACCAGATTCCAGAAGCCTGCCCATAAACCAGGCACAGATCCCGATCCCCCTGCCCGGGTGCCCCCCAAACAGTTTGAGCCAAACAACCACAACCGTCTTCCATATCCAGAGGGCCTAGTCCAGTCCCATGGGGGCTCCACAGCCACCAGTCCACAGTACATGGGCTTCCACTAGTGTGGCCAGTCATCTCTACACATTCTTCCACCATGATTTCAACGTCCCTCACCTGCAGTAGCTCTCCTCTCTCTCATCAATTGCATTCCCGGAGCTCAGCCTGGTGCCTGGCCATGGATCTCTGCATCTGCCTCCATCTGTCACTGGACAAAAGCTCTAGGATGACAGCTAGGTTACTTGCTAGGCTGGTCACCAGAGTAGACTGGTCCAGGCACCCTCTGGACCACCAGCAGATGGTTCTTAACACAGAGACTCACAAGTGGTCAACATGCTGAGTATAAAGGTTTTGATACTGATTGGTCTTAAATGAGACATCTATATTGCAACCCCTCTTTCCAAAGCTCAGTGATACTGGCAGAAAACAGAATGGAAAAATGTAAGTAGTAAATGACTACTGAAACAGTGATTTTTTTCACAGGTGAACTCACAGTGATTGTAACAGTGTGAACAACATAGGCACAAAATGAAGCCTGACAAGATCCCAGCATGGAATAAGGGTGATTATGAACTCCCACCCTAGCTGAGGAAGGCAGCAGTTCTCAGCATGTGGGTTGCTATCTTTTTGAGGGTCGAACAAACCTTCACGTAGGGTCACTTAAGACCATTGGAAACCACAGATATTTATATTATGATTCATAAGAGCAGCAAAATCACAGTTATGAAGTAACAACAAAAATAATTTTATGGTTGAGGATCACCACAATATGAGGAACTACATTAGGGGTCATTAAGAACGGTGAAAGCCACTGAACTACTGGCAATGATTGGCTGCTAAGAAAGGGAAAGTCAGTTTTCATCAAGGATATGTCCCATAAGAGGTTACCCATGCTGCATTAAATAAGCCTACAACATACACATACTGGCAAGACTGAACGGATCCAGCTGGAAAACACACACACATACACACACACACACACACACACACACACACACACACACACTCATGCACATGCACATGCAATTACACACACACACATACACACACACAACTTGGGAGAAAATTATGGGAGTAGCTGAGGAATAAACTGGAGCAAAGAGAATGGATATGGACTTGATCAAAACACATTATATGCATGTACAAGTTTCTCAAACAATTTAAAAATATTACGAAATATAAGAAATTGCTGCTCTATTACTTCGTTTTTAATGCTACATGATTCACTAGTCACATGAGATCAAAATATGTTCAACAGATGAATGGTAAAAATTCATCAATATACACATACCAATGAATGTCTGCCCTAGAGAAATGTCATCAGTATCAACATGGATGGATGTAGATGATTAATCATAGTGAAATAATCCAATCACAGAAAGATAAATAATGCATGCTGTAACATGTATAGGGAATCTGAAGGAACCAAAGTCAAAGAAACAGACAGAGGAATGTTCATTAACAGAAGGTAGGGGTGAGGAGACAAAACAGAATTTATTGTTGAAGGCTCTGAAAACGTAAAGGGGACATCTACAACAGGCTAATCAGTACCCTTGTAGTCTTTCACTGTCTTGTCTATAATGAAAATCTGATGGGTGATGTCACTCTGTATGCTGTGAATTGATTGGTTGATAAATAAAGTGCTGATTGGCCAGTAGCCAGGCAGGAAGTATAGGCAGGATAAGAGGACAAGGAGAATTCTAGGAAGAGGAAGCCTAGGTCAGGAGTTGCCAGCCAGACATAGAAGAAGCAAGATGACAAGGCTGAACTGAGAAAAGGTACCAAGCCACATGGCTAAACATAAATAAGAATTATAGGTTAATTAAGTGAAAGAGCTAGTCAGTAATAAACTTAAGCTAATGGCCATACAGTTTGTAAATAATGTAACCCTTTGTGTGTTTACTTGGGTCTGAGCAGCTGCAAGACCAACAGGTGAGAGAGATTTGTCCTGACCATGGGCCAGGCAGGACACAGGAAAACTTCTAGCTATAAAAATCCTCCCCTCCCAACTCTGTTCTAAAAATTGCTTGTGATAAATGCTACTGTTTGAGGACATTTTTCTTCTTCTGTGAGAGATTAGAAAACTTTATTAACCAATCTTAATATAGCCTCTCAAAATATATGTCACTCTAGGTTTCTATGTCAGGGAGCAAGCAAGAGGACAAAAGAGGTATAAAATTCTCTGGGTTTTTTAATGTTATTATTATTATTATTATTATTATTATTATTATTATTATCATCATTATCTCCCCCAATACATTCCAACCACAGTTTCTCCTCCCCCCATTCCTAGTTTGCCTCACACCCGGCCTATTCCTCATTCTACTCCATCTCAGTGTTCCTTGAGAAAAATGAAGGCCTGCCAGGAATATCAACCAAACATGGCAAAACAACATACAATAAACTAGGCACAGGGTTGGGGATTCAGGTCAGTGGTAGAGCACTTGCCTAGCAAGCACAGAGCCCTGGGTTCCATCCTCAGCTCAAAAAAAAAACCAAAAAACTAGGCACAAACCCTCATATCAAAGTAGGTGAAGCAATCCAGTAAGAGGAGATGGGTCCCAGGTAGAGGCAGAGGAGGCAAAAAAGGTCCCCCATTCTCACTGTTGGAAGTCTCAGAGAACCACTGAGCTGACAGCCATGACATATACACAGAGGGTGCAGGGTAAACGCATGCTGGCTCTATGACTGCCACCTCAGTCTAGATGAGCCTTTATGAGTCCTGCTAAGTTGGTACTGTTGGCCATGTTCTCCTGGTGTCCTTCACCCATCTGTCTTAATTCTTCCTCCCCACCTTCTGCAGGTTCCCCAAACTGAAAGACTCCAGGGAGATCTCTAGTTTGGGCTCATTCTCTGCCTAATATTTGGCTGTGGATCTCTGCACCTGCTCCCATCACCTGCCGGACGAGGCCTCTCTCATGATGATAAAATGCTCTGTTCAAGTTAATTCAAAGGTAGGTTTTTGGATTGGTGTCCCATGGACTTGTTTTGTGCACAAAGTAAAACTGCTTCCCAGCTTTCAGCCTTAGATGTCTCGTCCCTTGGTCATTTCCTGCTACAAGAGATGCTCAATTATTCAGATTAAATATGTTTTTTCTTCTTTGAGGTGTATTTTAATAGTATGTTGAATATAGTAAAAAACAACTTAGGTGCATTGAAAGAGAAGAAACTTTCAAGAACTCTCATCAAAAATGATAGAAATGTGAGGGAAAGAACATGTTAACTAACATGATTTAGTTATTATCACAGTGTTTATGAACAATAAAACCAGCTTGAGTACTTAAATACTTATAAAAATTTGACATTTTTAAAAAAATGGTATCTATAGAAATAGCTCAGAGGATAAGAGTACAAATGGCCCTTCCAAAAGACCCGCATTCACTTCCACCACACAATTGATGACCTACAGTCACCTGAAACTACTATTAATGAGAGTACAGTAGCCTCTTCTGGCCTGCATGGACATTGTGCATATATGGTGCACAGACATGCTCACAATACAGCCACATGCATGAAAATAAACAAATATTTAAATAAAAGTAATGGTGGAAGAAATGTTTCAGAAGTTAGAAACACTTTCTGCTCTTTCAGAGGACCAAAGTTTTGACTCTGACATCCACATGGTTACTCACTACTATCTATAACTTCGGTTCCAGGAGATCCAAAACCTTCTTATGGATATTATGAGCACCAAGTACACACAGTCACACAGGTATACCAAGTACAATAGTGCACATACATACACACAAGCAAGGACTTCATGCTAATGAATAAAACTCATTTTAAAATAATAAAACATAATTAGAAAAAGATGATGATTTGCAACTACATGATAAATGTAGAATAAAAATAGAAAAACAGATATATGAAAAATAATTGTAGGCATGAATGTAGATATAAATATTGATACAAATAAGACAGCAAAAGATAAAAAGTTACTTCAATAGCCTACTTAACCTATTCAGTCATAAATACTTTTACTTTTCAATTATTAATTTTATTTCAAGTGGATATAGAGGTGTGCATAATATCTGATTTTATATATTTGGTTGTATTCAATTCCATTCTGTGCAAACATTGTTTTATTATTTTGCTTGTTTCTATAAATTCATTCTAAGGACAGTCTGAGAAATTCTTACATCATGCTTTCTGTGAACATATCCTAAGATGTAAACCTTTTCTGAGTGCTCCTTTCACTTCTGTGTTTCTCAGGCTGTAGATAATAGGGTTTAACATAGGGGTAATGACTGCATACAGCATAGAGATGAGTCTATCTCTAGCAGGAGAGTGTTGACTGGAGGAGGGGCGGATATAGGTAAATATTGTTGTGCCATAGAACAAGAAGACTACAAGAAGATGAGAAGCACATGTGGAGAAAGCTTTGCGCTTCCCTTCCACTGATTGGATCTTTAGGATGGTGGAGACAATGTATATGTAGGAGATCAAAGTAATAAGAAAAGCACCAACACCAAAAATACCTCCTACCACTAAAACAAGCATTTCTGCCACATAGGTGGATGAGCACGACAAGGCCACCACAGGTGGGATATCACAATAGTACTGGTTAACTCGGTTGGACCTGCAGAAAGACAGGCTAAAGGTTGCCATTGTGTGGAGAAAGGAGTGGAGAAACCCAGCTGCCCAGGTCCCAAACAACAGTAGCACACAGCGAACCTTGGTCA
Source organism: Onychomys torridus (assembly GCF_903995425.1). NCBI lineage: Eukaryota > Metazoa > Chordata > Mammalia > Rodentia > Cricetidae > Onychomys > Onychomys torridus. Next base: position 64,909,277 of record NC_050443.1, on the reverse strand, counting down.
TGATGAGAGAGTAACGCAGAGGGAAGCAGATGGCCACATACCGGTCATAAGCCATCACAGCCAGCAAGAAAACTTCAGTCCCAGCTAGGGCCACCAGGAAATAGAGCTGCAAGGCACACCCAACAAAGGAAATGCTGTGATCCTCAGTCAAGAGATTCTTGAGCATCTTGGGGACAGTAGCTGATGGTCAGAATATGTCTAGCAGGGACAGATTTGCCAACAGGTAATACATGGGAGTTTGAAGCTTTCTCTCAGTCACTATGGCCAAGAGGATGGCCCCGTTTCCCAGCAAAGTGATCTGATAGATGATGACAAAGGCCACGAAGAGGGGGTAACGCACCTCAGGGAGGTCAGAGAGCCCTATGAGGATGAACTGAGTCACTGTGGTAAGATTGTAGACATCCATTTTCTCTCTCTGAAAGGGTGTTTCTAAGGGAAATGAAATCAAAGAATGCAGATTGGGGTGACAAGGCAAAGAGCACTGAGACAAAGGAAATATCAGGCTACTGGTGAATTATGTACACGATACTTCACTTATGGATTTGAGTTCTTAAACTTTTGCCCTTAAAAAAAAAAAAAACTTTTGCCCTAAGTGTATGTGTAGTCATACTATTTCTTGAAATACTCATTATCTGCTCCTTATCTTTAGAAAATCCCCTAAGACACAAATGAGAACTTGAAAGTATATCTTCTTTATAGTCATTAGCAACCCTTAATTATGTTATTTTATTCATGAAAGTTAATGAATTTCTAACATCTCCGTAGAATAGGCTTCATTTTGTCTTATCTTAATATCCATAATTTTATGTAACCTTTCTAATTAAATTAATAGAACTTAAAATATGTAGTTCATGTATTCATAATGTATTTCATTTATTTTTTATAATTATAATAATATATAAAGGTTCCCTAATACATGAACATTAATAAATATTAGGAATTAGTAGATGTGTGGGAAATCAAGTCAATAATAGGGTAAAGAATGTATATGAATGACATTATACGTCCTTAAACCAAGTATCTCTACTTAGAAGAATAAATACAGAACTGTTCTCATGACATTAAAACCATATGTTGAGGATACAGGTATTAGCATTTAACTTAATTAGGTACACAATAACTATGTTAAGCCAACTGTCTGGAAGAATCTAGCTGAACACATGGAAATCCACATTTTTGTCACTTTGAAAACAGTTTTTTTCTTTTATTTTAACCAGCTTTTACATGAGAATTTGAAAATTCTCATTCATGTAAAATTTAAAATTCTCATGAAAAACCTGGTTAAAATAAAACAAAAGGAATTCTACTACCCTATGCAATTTTTTTACATAAAGACAATAAATATTTTCCTTGGCCAATCAAAATGCATAAGGCAAATAATGCAAGTTATACATAATTATTTCTAGTCACAAGTAGAATGAAAATTTTCCCATCACTTTTTCCTAGGTAAGATACAAATAAGGAGTATTAAGATTCCTGAGTGTGCCTGGTAAAGTGGTTAATTGTGGTGTGAGGCTTTTAATTCCTACATTAAGAGGCTAAGACAAGGTAATTTTGAATTTGAGGCCACCCTAAACTGCAAAGCAAGACCCTGCTTCAAATCAAAGGGAAAGATGAGAGCAAGCCCTGAAGGAGCAAAATTTTTCTCTTCTGAAGCAACAGCAGTTATGGAAATTTTTTTTTAAAAAAATGAATTTTGACTGATGTTCTCTTCAAATCATAAAATATAACAAAGAAATTTACTATAAAGGTAAAAGAGATATGTATATCATTATTCAATTGAAGTATAGTTAATGAGCAAATAGCAATGATTAAAATAAAACTGTCATATCAGTTCTTAAGCTCTCAAATGCTCACAGTCCTGCAGGAATGTTAAACTGTTGACAGATGTATGTAGTCTTTGAATACAGCAAAGTAGGTGTAACTATATAAATATGATACCTTTTTCACAAGAGCAATGTCTTCAGAGAGTAAATTCCAGTTTCTTCAATTACTTTTATTTTCACTCACACAAAATTGACCCTTTAAAAAAGGACTGTAGTAATTCACCAATAACATTCTGATTAATAAACACACTCTGTCCCCAAATTATATGACTAATATATGCCATTAATACCTGAAATCACATTGCTCCTACATTTTATCCTTCACTTTTGAAAGTAGTCAGTAAAGCACATGGCACGATAGATACAGAACTTGTTCATGGGGAGAGGGTGCTTATATTCATCTCAGCAATCTCCTCTTCCAAATCCAAGTATGAATCAGTAGGAAGCATTCTTAATGAATTAGAAGAAGAGTGACATGTTGCCCATCATATATTTCTCAGGAAGAGTTTATATAACATGCAATTTACAGCTGAATAAATTTTAGACTAGAGATTCTGGGAGGCACTTATGAAATTCAACCCATGTGTTTTGGTTGGTTCTTAATATAATGTATAATTATAAATAAGAACTGGTATATATAGACAGCATTAGCCATCTATTGGAAATACCCCAGAATTCATGCTTTCTTACTATTATTCTCTCTTACCGTTTTTAATGTAGTAAATGCCAAATACATGAAGCTTTTCTCTTCAGAAAATATTCAAATTTCTGCTCTACACAGAAAACAGTTAGTTGCTAATTAAGCAAAAGATAAAGTATAAACCTTAAAACTTAGTATAATTAAAACTGTATTCAATTTATTATAGCAATATTAGTAGAATGGGTAAATTTTACTTTAAAAGCAGGTCACATTACCAGTAAAAACAATTCAGCAAGTTAAAGCAAATGACCTTGCCAACAAATTACATCAGTAGATGAAAGCAAACTCACCACTTGAATGTAAGACTCACATGAGCTGTTAGTACTTAATTTATATTATGCCTGCTTTATCCTTGGGGAGCCATGATAATAACAACTTAAGAGAGACTATACACATTACTATCAACCTAATAATGAGATTGCATAGCCAATTAATTTAATATAAATTTAAAATAATTCTATGGCAAAACAGTCATTTTTTAGTTTCTTGTAATGGTCTAGAAAGTGTGTTCAACCCTTGTATGCAGCCAAAGATGAATATAAAATACAAATTCATAAAATATCTCAAGCAATTATTTTAGATTTAAAAAAAAACTCAATTGAGTTGTTTTTATGTAAACTAAATAAATGACAACTTAGTGTCCCAATGTAAAACAATTGCACATGCCTTGCAGAATAAGATGAGAACAAAAATGTTTTATAGTACTCATGGATTAGACAGCAGCAGAAAATAAATATAAGCTAACCATTGCTTAAAAATATAACATTTTCTTAAATAATGTCTTTTTGGTTGAAACTTTTCATTTTTCATGCATTATTATACAATGTGTCCTGTGAAAGCTATTTGTCATCTACATGAACATGAATCAGTTCAGATCAGTGTGAATAGAAACACAATTGATCTAAAAACACACAGTAGTTTATTTTATAAGCAGGCCACGGGAAGGCAGGAGCTTGGCAGGACTAGAGAAACTTTCAGACTACAACACACCATGAAACTGGGCGCCTGGTAACACAATGAAATTATGTAGAGAGGTGATTGATTGCCTAACAGACAGATAAATATTAGATATATAGAAGCTATGGAGATGGCTCAGCAGTTAAGAGCCATTGTTGCTCTTGCAGATGACCTGAGATCAGTTCCCAGCACCCATAACGGAGCTCAAAACCATCTGTAACTAGTTCTAGAGGATTTGGTGCCTTCTTCTGACCTTCATGGGCACCAGGCATACACAAGGTACACATACACACAGGCAGGCAAAACACTCATATACATAAAATAAAATCTAAAAAGATTTTCTAATGATGATAGATAGATAACAGATTTGTCCTGTAGTTAGTGAAACCAGGTAAATTGAATACTAGTGCATGAGACATTATTTCAATTTTTTGATAAATTTTCAGAAAATTATAAACATAATCATTAAAAATAATGCATCTCATCGTGATTGGTAGCCAAGGACAATAGCCAGTGTTGTTTTGGAATTTTGTAGGGCCTCTATGACCAATAAATTCAAAATATCCCATGCCTTGTAGTGTGGTATACATTTAATCACCCATGTCTTCTAGGAGTAAAACCTTGTCTTTCCATACAGGATGGTTTCTTTTGAACTTATTCTTATCACATTTCTCTTATTTTGATATTATAATATAATTGCATTATTTTCCCATTCTTTTTAACTAATTGTTGTTATATACATACATACATACATACATACATACATACATATATATACACATACATACACACTCATATAGATTAACTCTATATAGTTAAATATGTAAATACAATCTTTCACTTTGAAATTATCTAGTGAGTAGGTTCCCATAAGGCTCTTTCATAGTTTCTTGGTTTTGATTAACCTACCACCTGTATATCCACTGTAATCATGGTGAAATAATATTTTGGCAGGGGAGGTAATAACCTGAAAGATCAAAGAAGCAGAGCAGCAGTCACTGGGGACTTCTTACCTTTTTGGATCCTCAGACCAAATGGGGGCCAAGATCCTGTGTCCACTTCCCAAGTGCTGGGATTAAAGGCTTATAATACTACCCCCTGGCCTCTATGGTTAACTAGTAGCTAGCTTCACCCTCTGATCTCCAAGCAAGCTTTACTTGTCAGAACACAAACAAAATAGCATACATTTCCCCCTTTTTGTCTAAATACAGTAAGTATAATAACTATAGAAAAGAATTATATTAACAATGTGTAGTCCATTTGCATTTGACAGATCCAGAGAAAATACTCCATTATCTATCCTATCTTGGTGAGCTCAAAGTGTTGAACCTAATTCACTTTCTATTCTAACTTGCATTACCACATTTCTATACCCCCGCTTTGCTTCTTACAAGATTCCTGAATCTAATCTCCTTTGTTCACCTTTTTTTTTTTCATTTTTCTTTATTCAGAAAATTTCTGCTCACTCCATGTGCTTTTTGTTTTGTTTTGTTTTTTTGAGACAAGGTTTCTTTGTAGCTTTGGAGCCTGTTCTGATCTAGCTCTGTAGACCAGGCTGGCCTCGAACTCACAGAAATCTGCTTGCCTCTGCCTCCTGAGTGCTGGGATTACAGGCGTGCACTACCACCGCCCAGCCAATACATGCTATTTTTTTAAGACATCTTCTTTGGATAAATGACATACATACATCAATATCAAATTGACCACAATACTTCCTCCCTACTTGCTAGATTTGATTATGATAAAAGATGCTGTTATAGATTATTGGTGGAGAAAAAAACATCAGTGGTCTTAGCCAGCTTTGCATCTAGCATGTTGTAATACCTACTTTCTAGGCAAGATAAATATGATGGTGTGGTAGTAACAGAACTATTATTGAGTAACTAACCATGTTCTGATTGGATTTATACCTGTTCCCCAGGAGGGAGTTTCATGTTTGTTATTGTAACCCTGATCAAAAGTCCAGAGCTAGGATGGTCATAGGATCTGTCTTAGTTAGGGTTTCTATTGTTGTGAAGAGACACCAAGGCAACTCCTATAAAGGAAAATATTTAACTGGAGCTGACTTACACTTTCAGAGGTTTAGTCCATTATCATCATGGCAGAAGGAATAAAAACATGCAAGCAGACATGGTGCTAGAGGGGTAGCTAAGTGTTCTACATCTTGATTTTCAGGCAACAGGAAGTGAACTGTATGTCACACTGGGCATAGCTTGAGCATGTGAGACCTCAAAACCTGCCTCCACTGTGACACACTTCCTCCAACAAGGCCACACCTCCTAATAATGCCACTTTCTTTTGGCCAAGCATTCAAACACATGAGTCTATGGGAGTCATACCTATTCAAACCACCACAGGATCCAAGGCAGAACATATTGTTATCTTGATAAATGGTCATGCCATTAAGTTGCCATCAGATTATTTATGTTCATACCAATAGAGCTGTATTGATGTCAACTTTGGTCACAAAAGCTTATTTTGCAGTCAATGGAGAAATTCTCGAAGTATTAAAGATGAAAGGGTGAGTTCTCAGTCCTAAATAGTACATTAATGCTAACCCTATCACTGCCTCCAAGTCTCAGGGAACATAATGGAAGGGAAGGCAGATCAAATGTCAGAACCAAATAACAGGATAGAGGAAGTACTATGGTGTTCTGTATGTGACATAGTTATGGAAATCATGAACTCACAGCAACGGTAGTTACCTGAATAAGACCTGCACAAGATCAAGACAGCTAAAATCCTAGTGTAGATGGGATAAATGATTTCTAAATCCCACCCCTTACTGAGAAAACTGTTGGCAATTGATAGCTGATGGAGAATGGAGAATCATTCTGTTTGATTATGTAGCCACAGATATGATTTCCATGCTAAAGGAGATGGCCCCACATCTATATACATATTGGCATGATTCAATGAGTTATTAAAAAAACACTTGAAGTCAAGAGGGCCACATTTTGAAGGGATATGGGTACATTTGGATGGCATTAATGGGAGTAAATATGGTCATGTTTTATTTAATGCATATATAAAATTATTAGAATTAAAGAAATTTAAATATATTATTAAAATGAAATGAATAATGCCGGTAAATGTATTTTGCACTTCACCCTCTTGACAGGTGAAATCACGGTTGGAATCTTCATTTGCTTTTGTTGTGGTTGAAAAAAACACTGACTAAGACCACTCTAGAGAGAAAGGAATTTATTTCATCTTACAGTTTACAGTCTAACATCAAGAGAAGCCATGACAGGAACTTAATACAGGAACCTTGAGGCAGAAACTGAAACAGAAACTACAGAGGAATGTTACTTACTGGCTTGTTCTTCATGGCTTGCTCAAGCTCAGCCTGCTTTATTACCCAACCCAGACCACATTCTCAGTGGTGGCATGCTATGGGATGGTCTTTCTATATGTTGTGACTATGTGCTGCTTTCATTAGTTGATAAATAAAGCTGTTTTGGCCAATAGACAGGCAGAAGAAGGTTCGGCAGTTTAATCAAACAGGAGGTGAAGAAGGGGAGTTGGGCAGATGCCAGCCAGCTACCAAGGAAGCAAGATGTGTAGAAAACAATGTAACAAGCCAATAATGACATGGCAAAGCATAGATGAGAAATATGGGGTAATTTAAATGTAAGAGCTAATTAGTAAGACACCTGAGCTAATGGCCAAACATTCATAATTAATATAAGCCTCTGAGTGATTATTTGGAAGCAGCTTCATGGTGGGGTGGGAGAAAAGCCTCTGTTTACATATGTCACCCAATATGCCACCTGTACATCCACATAAAGCCTGAGAAAGCTTTTAAAAGGGGTTCTAGAACACATAAATTGAGCCAAAACAACTTTTATTGTGTCTCTCATGCAGGCCATGGTAGAAAGATGCCACAGCATATGGGTTCCTGCCACAGTACACAGAGCAGAGTGTACACAGAGTGCCTGGTTCCTGCTACAGTACACAGAGGCATCTTCAAGCTGTGCAACATGCTGCATGGTGAATAAAGATTTTGCTCATCAGAAAGAAAGGGTTAAAAAAGACAGTAAAAATAGACTCAGATAAATTGTTAATGGTCATAGTCAATCTCTTTCTAAAGAGGAGGATATGATATAGAAATGAAGAGAAAATGGGAAGATTATTATTATTAAAAAAAGGAAGATTATTGAATCAACTTTAATCCAAAAAAACAACTGTTAATCTCAAAATATTTTACATTGGTATGGATTTTAGTTTATTGATATAAATTTAAGGTCAATTTTGTTATACTGCATGTATATTGCTACTCTTGGTTAAGGTATTATGTTTATGAAGCTCATTTTAAAAATGTAATTTGTAATTAAAAGTAGAGATTAGTAGTTAACCATCAATAATAGTCAAACTTATAGCCATATTAGTTAGGTTTTCTGGGTATACAAAGATATATTTCAATTAGTTAAGTAATCTTCAAACACTTAAAAGACCTACAGAATATGGCATTTATTTAAGAACAGACTTTTCTCAACAGTGAGATACATCTGCTCCTGGATTTCACATCACACATCCCAATTCCACCTATCTCCCTGTCCCCTCAAATCTACCCTCTGCCCATGAAACCCCCAAAAAAATACTTAAATGAAAAAACAAAACAAAACATAAAGAAAAATATAAAAGAGGGAAAGAATCTTGTGGAAGCTGCAGTGTGGCCCATTTAATCACATAGCTTACCCTTTAGGCCATTCATCTTTACTTGTAACTGATCACTGCATACAAGTCATTGTTCTTGTTCAAGGCCTCAGAATTCTGCTATGCTATCCATAATGGGCTCTCTCTGGTGCTCCTTCTGGATATCCTATTGTTGTTCTGTGTCATGGAGATCCTGCATTTTTGGATCTGCAAATTCATTTTTTTTCTCATGCTCCAACAGTTCATAGATATGGTAGATACCGGGGTGGGCTAACTCATAGCCCTGGTTCTGGCCTTTGTGATAGCTGGGCCAGGCAGCCTACCATCCTGTACAGCCACTTTGAAATCAATATGGTGCTTTCTTAGAAAATTGGTGATCAACCTCCATCAAGACCCAGGAATGCTCAACCATGCTCAGCTATGTTCGTAGCAGCATTGTCTATAATAGCCAGAGCCTGGAAACAACCTAGATGCCCTTCAACTGAAGAATGGATAAAGAAAATGTGGTACATATACACAAGGAGTACTACTCAGCAGAGAAAAACAGTGACATCATGAGGTTGCAGGCAAATGGATGGAACTAGAAAATATCATCTTGAGTGAGTAACCCAGACTCAGAAGGACAAACACGGTATGTACTCACTCATAAGTGGATACTAGATGTAAAGCAAAAGATAACCAGACTGTAACTCACAATTACAGGGAAGCTACCTAGTAAAGAAGATCCTAAGAAAGACACAGGGATCACCCAGCAACAGAGAAATTGATGAGATCTACATGAGCAAACTGGGGGTTGGGGATAAGGGGGAAGGGTTGGGGGAAAGAGAGCTTAGGGGAGTGTAAGGTCCCAGCTGGGTCAGGAACAGAGTGGGGAGAACAAGGAAAGACATACCATGATATATGAAGACCCCATGGGAATAGGAAGAAGCAGAGTGCTAGAGAGGTCCCCAGAAATCCACAAAGATGCCTCCACTATAGACTACTGGGCAATGGTCAAGAGGTGCCTGAGCTGGCCTACTCTGGTGATCAGATGGCCAAACACCCTAACTGTCATGATAGAACTCTCATCCAGTGTCTGATGGAAGTAGATGCAGAGATCTACGTCTGAACCCAGGTGGAGCTCTGGGAGTCTAATCGGTGAGAGAGAGGAGGGATTATATGAACAAGAGATATTGAGACCATGATTGAAAAAAAGCACAGAGTCAAATAGCCAAACCAGTGGAAACACATAAACTGTGAACCAATCGACTGAGGAGCCCCCATGGACCTGGAACAGGCCCTCTGGATAAATGAGACAGTTGATTAGCTTGAACTGTTTAGGAGGCCCCTAGCAATGGAACCGGGACCTGCCATTGGTGCATGAGCTGGCTTTTTGGAACCTAGGGCCTATGCTGAGACACTTTGCTCACCCTTAGTGTAGGGAGGATGAAATTGGACCTGCCTCAATTGAATCTACCAGGCTGGGGCTGACTCCCCAGGGGAGACCTTGCCCTGGAGGAGGTGGGAATGGTGGAGGAGGTGGATTGGGGGAAGTTCTGGGGGGTGGCAGGAGAGAGGACAGTGGAATCCTGTGGCTGATATGTAAAATTAAATTAATTATAAAATAAAAATATTAAAATCCATGCCATCCATTTGCCTGCAAACCACATGATGTCATTGTTTTTCTCTGCTGATTAATACTCCATTGTGTATATGTATCGAGAGATAGGAACATCAACACAGACCCTGGCTGTGGGTAGGGCCATGACCCAAACATGCAGCAGCAGTCCAGGCCCAGATGTCACCATGACCCAAGGTGGCAGTGCAGGCCCTCCATATTGGCATGACTACCACAACATCATGGCCCTCAGACCCCATGGTGGCCCTAGGTGGCAGCCAAGACCATAAGCCCCTTGAAGGCCCTCAATGATAAACAGGAGACACAGACATCAACACAGGCCCCTTGGATGCTTCAAGGCCTCAGATCAACACTTGGCCCTTGGCAAATAGTCCAGGTCGGACATCACCTTGGACTTGGGTAGCAAGCAAGCCATTCACATCAACCTGTTCCTCACCACCATTACCTTTCAAGATCCACCTCTCTGTCCCATGAACCATTCTTCCTCTTTCTTTCTTCCATTTCCCGCCCTGTACTCATTTACCATAATGTCCCCTGATGCCTAATGGGATCCTGATTGAGTCCAAGATGGCACTTGGTTTAGTCTGCCCACCCCAGTGACAAGGCATGGTATAAGATGTTGCTTTCATCTCTTGAGTGCCCAGACCAAGAAACCATGGGCTTGGGTAATCTATGTCCTCCACCAGTCAGGCCTGTAAAATCTGTACCTTTAAGCTTTATTCAACTATAAAATGTCTGTTTTGGGATATTTGGTCACACTGTGAACCCCAAGATTGCATTGTTTACTGGAGGAACCTGCTTTTAGCTGTGGTGTGGCTCAGCCCTAGCACAGCCTTTAAGTCAAGAGATTTCTGCTTGAATATTGTAAACAAGCTAAAAAAAATAACCATGGGTCAAGAGGTAGAGCAAGCAACCAGCTGACAGGGAAAAGCTATAAAGAATGGAAGTCACAAGGACAGAGACAGAGACAGACAGGAATAGAAGGAAGGACATCCAGTTCGAAGATTTTTGTTTTAGATGGTATAGAAGAAAGCTCTCTTTCTGTGATGATGGTGGAGGAGGAAGCAGTTGAGTGCTTTACCTGCCTTTCTGAGCTAGCAAGTGTTCACCCCAGCATCTAGCTCCTGGGTCTTTACTGATAAAATAGGATGATAGAGACTTAGTTAAAAACAATAAATGTCAGTTAAGGATAATTAAAATTTTATTCATCTTCCACAAATTAAAGCAACATAGGGTTGAACTGTTGACCATAAACAGAAATTGGCAGGCTCCCTTAGATTTCAACCTTCTAGTCACATAGTCTTGATCCCTAGGAATAAAGTGAGACTAGAAGCTCTGCCTGTCCATCAACTCCAACCATGCAGTTCAAGTTATCCATATGTACTGTGTTCAAGGAAATAAGAGTATATCAGAGGTAGGAAACTTTATAAATAAATAAGTTCATGAAGCAACCATTTTGTGTGAGAAAATGAAAAACAATGACTACAATTCTGGTTGGGACCCCATGATAGATAACATCATAGCTGGCATGAAAGCAAGAGAATACCTGGGTAAACTGAGAAGTCTGTCTTCTTCATTTATTACATCACAGAGAACCAGCGAGGTCACATGAGCTCTACCTTATCTCTTCTAAGAAGATATCTACAATACCTACTTGCTGGGTGTGGTTGTTTGAAAGAAAATGACCCCCCAAAGGGAGTGCACTGTTAGGAGGTGTGACTTTGTGTGAGTAGGTATATTCTTGTTGGAGGAAGTGTTTCACTGTGGAAGCAGGCTTTGAGGTCTTTTGCTTAAGCTTCACTTGGTGTCACAGTCAACTTCCTGTTGCCTTTAAGATGTAGGACTCTGAGCTACCTCTCCAGTACCATTTTCTGCCTACACACCACCATAATCCTCACCATGATGATAATGGACTAAACCTATGAAAGTGTAAATAAACCACCCCAATTAAATGTTTTCTTTATGAGAGTTGCTGTGGTCATGGTGTCTCTTCACAGCAATAAAAATCCTAAGACACTAGGCTTTACTGCATAAATGTTCCACTGTCTCACATATTACCATGCTGGGATCAAGCTTTCAACAGATGAATATTTGTAGGATGCACTCAGTTTAGATGCATGCCAAAGCACATTCCACTCACTGCAGCTTCTGCATTTGTCCATGCCTACCAAGAATTAAGGCTGTTTTAACTGAGTGGAGTCCTCCCAATGAATATTTTCTGAAACAATTTCAAAATACTACTTCTGGGTTTGGATCACCTAACCTAATATACTTTACAGATCTATCCATTTACTAGGAAATTATATAATTTCATTTCTCTTTATGGCTGAAAAAACATGGAGAAGTAGCAATGTTAAGGGAGTGAATGTCAAGCAGAAACAAAGCAAGGAAAAGAGCTTACATCAGCAAGAATACAGATCTTGGTGGAGCTCTATGTACCTATTCACAAATGTGACTAAACTGTGATAATAGCCAATAGCACAGACCAACTGCAAAGCCAGGAGTTTGCTTCAGAATATGAAGATACCAAATTAACTGGATTCTCTAGAGGATTAACTTCTAGACAAGCCTCAGGCACTACCTTAGCCAAGAAGCCAGATGACCGCCACATCTAAGACTGTGGCCACACAGTTAATAATCTTAACAGTTATTATACCGAGTTCCACCAGTACCCTGATTTTAATGACTCTTTGGAAGAAATGATGATTGATTATATCACTCCTAGGCTCTTAATGATACGTATTTTTATTCATTTAATTTGATGTTATATTTAATTTGTATTTATTTTGGATGGTTTGCAACTAACAAGTGATAACTAATACCAAAGATCTTTTGAAAAGTTATATGAAATCCTACTACTGGATAAGCTGCCTAAAATATATACATATATGAAAAGAATTTAAATATAGTCACCATGTAATTGGGGAGAGAATACCACAAACACACAATATACTACCAAACAAAATGACCAGCATTGCCCACCCACCCTCCAAGATTACAAATGTTCCTGAGACAGAGCCTGCCAGCACCCGATTGGACTAAGAGGTGAGTCTTTATTCTCATACCCAAACACCCAAGCCCCTAGGCTTTGGGGCCAGGGGCACAACCCTGCGCCCAAACATCACCACCCAATGCAGTCCCAGTTACAGGCCAGTCAGCAGGCAGACCTTCTGCAGACAGGTCAGACTACCACCATCCCCCATAAGACCCTGTAATCCACAAGCCCCACCTCTCCCAAATCCCACCCACCCTTCAAGACTGCAAGTGGTCCCTGAGACAGAGCCTGCCAGCACCAGATTGGAGGAAGAGCTGCTCCTTGAAACAAAGAGTCCATTAGCACCTAGACCAAAGCTCCCACTGGACAAAGAATATCGATCAGCCCAAGAGAGGCTCCCTCAGACATAGACACCACTTGCAACAAGTGGAGAAAGAGATGTGTAGACACCAGTGCAAAAATACAGTCAACAAAACAAAAACCAATGTGGCTCCATCAGAACTGACACTGGCAAGACCTGTATATCCCAACACAGAAGAAACAGAAGAAAGCAACCTTAAAAATGACCTTAAGAAGATGATAGAGATCTTTAAAGAGAAAATGAAAATTTCTCTTAAGGAATTTGAGGAAAAGTCAAAAAATGGGAAGTAATCAGTAAATCCCTTAAAGAAAGCTCAGAGAATGCAATTAAACAACTGAGGGAAACAGTTCAAGATTTGAAAACTGAAATTGAGACAATAAAAAAGACACAAACTCCTCCACTGTTGTGGGAATGCAAACTTGCACAGCTGCTCTAGAAATCGGTATGGCAGTTTCTCATAAAATTGAGAATAAGTCTTCCTCAAGACCCAGCTATACCACCCTTGAGCATATACCCAAGGAATGCTCAATCTTACCATAAGGACAAATGCTCAGCTATGGTCATATTAGCATTTTCCATAATAGGAAGAACCTGAAAACAACCTAGATGCCCCTCCACCAGAAGAATGGATAAAGAAAATGTGGCACATATACACAATGGAGTACTACCCAGCAGTAAAAAAAAAAAAAAAAAAAAAACAATGGTATCGTGAAATTTGCAGGCAAATGGATGGAACTAAAATATCATCTTGTGAGGTAACCCAGACTCAGAAGACAAACATAGTATGTACTCACTCATAAGTAGATACTAGATGTGAGAGAAGGGATGGCCAGACTGCAACCCATAGCTCCAGAGAGGCTAGCTAACAGAGATAGACCCTAGGGGGACACATGGATGACTCAGTGAAGGAGAAGTGGATGAGATCTACATGAGTGGACTGGGTAGGGAGTGGCAAAGGACAAAAAGGGATGAGAACATAGGGAAATGAGAGGGTCAAGCTGGAACAGGACAGAGTGGGAGAGCAGAGAGGAAGATACCATGATAGATGAGGTCATCATGGGAATAGGAAGAGGTAGGGTGCTGGGGAGGCTCTCAGGAATCCACAAGATTGACCCACCTTGGACTGCTGCAGTGGTCCAGAGGGTGCCTGGACCATTCTGCTGTGATGACAAGCCTAGCAAAAACCCAACTGTCATCATAGAGCCTTTGTCCAGTGACAGATGGAGGCAGATCAGAGATCCACAGCCAGCACCATGCTGAGCCCGGGAATCCAATTGATGAGAGAGAGGGGATTCTGCAGGTGGGGGACATCAAGACCATGATGGATGATATACAGAGATGACTGGCCACACTAGTGGAAGCCATGAACTATAGACTGGTGACTGTGGAGCCCCCATGGACTGTAGTAGGCCCTTTGGATATGAAGATGGTTGTTTGGCTTGAACTGTTTGAGAGGTACCCATGCATGGGTATCAGTATCTGTCCCTGTCTATGGCAGCTTCTGGTATCTGTGCCTTGGTGGTGATGTCTTGCAAGCCTTGGTCAGTGGGAAGGGCTGTGACCTGCCTAGGCTCAGTGTGCCAGGCTCGTTGACTCCCCATGAGATCTGATTTGGAATATGGATGTGGTGGTGGAGAAGGCTAGGTGG